>NW_028258384.1:21293636-21596666 GCF_053883595.1 Heterocephalus glaber | reverse complement strand
GAAAGTGCTACTTATTCCCATTTTTCCAGAAATGCTTTTTTAATGTGAAAATGATCTCATTTCTAATGAGGCTAAATTAAGCATCTCATTTTAAAAATAAAATCAGTTATTTTGTGGATAAATTTCTCCAATAGACCCAAAAAATAGGTTTAGAAATTAGATCTGTTTCTAACTCATATTCATGGCTCAAGTCTATATACTAATAAATTAGAATAATGACAATATCAAAAAAACAGTGGCATCTAAAACTCAAATAATGTTTACTACAGACCAGGCCACTATTCTAAATATGTTCATGCTTTCAATCCTCCTAAATACGATAATTTATAATAATACTATTATTCTTCCTATTTTACAGGTGAAGAAACTGAGATGTTAAGAGGTTAGGTAACTTGTCCAAGGTCACTTAGCTAGTAAGTGGCAGGATACAAGTCCAAACCAAGCACTCTGACTCCAAAGTTCACTGCCTTTAAGCACTACCCTGGGGCTTTAGAATCTCCTATGCACTATCAAAATAGTTGATGATCTTTTGCAAGTGATTTTGAAATGACAAAATATACCTCGTTCTCAGAGGAGCAGTAGGTAAGGAATTGATCTGGTTCAAGGTGTCAAAAAGGTGGATGCTCAGGATTTATGATGGGGTTAGAAAAAAGATTTTTTAAATATGTTTCATGAGAACCAGTATAAAATAAATGTGGGGAGAAACAGAGTCAGACGCAAGTACACAGCAAAAGCAATAACCCCAGAAATCTGAAACAAAAATAGAGGTGAATTTTATAAAAAGAAAATAAAATCTTTTCCTATGCCAATGTCTTCAAGAGTCTACCTAACCTATCTTCCAGCAAGTTTAGTGTTTCTGTTTTAATATTTAGATCTTTGATCCACTGTGATTTTAGTTTAGTGCATGGTAAAAGATATGGGGCTAGTTTTTACCTGTGGCAAGTTGAAATCCAGCTTTTCCAACACCATTTATTAAAGAGGCTATCTTTCCTTCAGTGAGGGTGTTTGGCTCCTCTGTCAAAGATGAGGTAGCTGAGTATGTCTGGAGTTGTGTCTGCATCTTCTAATCTATACTGAATAGTTTCTCTGGTGTGAAAAACTGAAAGTGTAAATAAGAATCCAAATGTATAATAGATAATGTGAAATAGGAAGAAAAGGTCTAGAGGGGAAGAGGAAGTGGGAGGAGTAAGGAAAAAAAAGGACTGGAAAAAATATGAGAAAAGGAAAAAATGGAAATGAAGTCTTTGTAAATAGGGAGGGGTGGAGGTGTTGAAGGGAAGGCAGGGGAATGGAGAAAAAAATAAGAACCAAGATACATCATGTAAAGGTACAAATTCCCAATGATGAATATCATCATATTGTATACCTAAAATGTACCAATAAACTTAATGAAAAAAAAAAAAAGAAAATCACTCTAAGGAACAAAGGCAAGAAACAAGTTGGTCCATCTTTAAGACTCAACAACCTGGTTCTTAGATATACCAGTTGACTGAAACTGCTATTTTTGTCCATAAATTTCCCCTGAATTCTTTCTCATTTTCTTTCTCCCTGAACTACTACTTAACCTTAAACACTGATCACCGTCCCCACTTTTCTACCTCTTTTTCTTCCTTTTGTCATTAACCATGACTACTTTCTATGGTTTAATACTTTATTTCTGCTAGACATGGTGGTGTAAAGCTGTAATCCTGCGAACGGGAGGCTGAGGCTGGAGGACAACTGCAAGTTTGGGGCCACCCAGAGCTATACAATGATTTCAAGGCCAGCCTGAACTACATAGCAAGACCTTGTCTCAAAAAAACAAAAGCAAACAAACAAAACCAGGGTAGGGGATGTAGCCTGGTGCCTTGCCTGCCTCACAAGCACAAGGTCCTGAGTTTGATCTCCAGTACCAGGGGAGGAAAAAAAAAGAAAACCTTTATTTCTGGTTACACTCTTCTTTCTGACAGTCTTAGAAAACTTATCTCTCCACTATATTATATTTTTTGCTGCATGAAACCCATCTCTAATTATACATGCCACTGTGTCAAGAAAGTACACATGGGAGAAATAGAAATAATACTCTCTACTATAAAAAGGCCCTTTAGCACTTATCATCAGAGCCATTCTCTACGTTCTTGGGCTTATAAGCCAGGTGAACCTGTGGCTATATCATCAATGCTCAGTGATCCTGCCTCTTTTCCTTCTGTGTTCACTACTATAAACAGTTTCTCTGCTTTCATTACCTTATCCCTTGGTTATTAAAACATCACCCAGCTCAAGTCCTTGCACAAATCTCTCCCACTCTAGTGCCCATGTCCAGGTGCTAGATCTTTTCATCAAAAACATTATCTTGCAAGATCCACAAAGTTTCCCTAATTGCAGTGACATTTAACCTCATGTCATTTGGACAGTTTTCCCATCCTTATTTCCCCTGTCACTTCCCTAAATGCATTTCACACTATTCCTCAATGTTTCCTAATTCAAACTGACTAAATTGTATGTTGTCAACCAATATAATTTTTGTAAAAGCTTCATGTGTCTTTAAAAGTAAATAACTTAAATATCAAAAACATGGGTATTTTGAATAGTTAACTGCATATATTTCTTTACTGGGGTGTGGGATTACAGGAAATTTAACATTACCATCTACTATAGCAAAGGAACAGCTCTAGGTTACCTTCATTACAACACTGGAAAAGAGAGATCATTAAACAATTTTTTTTTTTTGTACCAGGGATTGAACTCGGGTCCTTGCGCTTGCGCAGCAGGCAGCAAAACCACTGAGCTAAATCCCCGGCCCAATTAAACAATTTTATAGCCAGGAATAAACAGTAAATTTACTTGGACCATTTGTCCAAGTTCACAGAGCATAATTGAAGTCCACAGTTTCCTTCGAACTACTTTTCCTATTCTTTTCTTTTGCATATTGCATCTCCCAACCCAACTGGAAGCCCCAGGAAATCTTGCCAGCCTTCTGCACTCTGCCAAGTCTCTTCCTTGCCATTGCTCATGCTTGCCTGCTGATATTGGAAGCTTTAGGTATCCAAGGTAATTCAGTAACTTAAGAGACAAATGTCTTACAACCTCTAATTTCTTTAATGTCCTTACTCGGGCCCCAACAACTAAGGTATGGCAGGCACACTGACAACCACATGAGATGACAGCTGACAGCAAGTGACAAGACAAAATACCTATAAAAAGCAGACACAAAAACTATTACATTGACAGCAGACTGGGACCACAAGCTTTTCCTGGTATTCTCTGTACATTTCTCTCCAACTGAAAAATGACAGGCTAGAACAGAGCAGCTGTCCACCCCCTTTTCTTTATAACTATTTTCTGCTCAATGAACACATGAAGAAAAAAGCAGAGAACCAGTTATTTTTCCCAGGTCCTTCAGTTTTCTTAGTGTTTAGTCCATGACTGTCTTTTTTATCCTTGTACAGATATACATATAACAGACCAATACTGTGCTGGGCTCAGGAACTTTGTTAAATTCCACGTGGTTTCCTCCAGAGGCCTTTCAAGGCATCATCCTGTTCTTTCAAACCACTCTTTTTTTCTTTTTTTGGGTACAATCTTACTCATTCTCCAAGGTAAAAGGCTACTTCTTCACTAATGTATTCCATAAACACCTGGAAGATGTGCACAAGGAGAAACACACCCACCCTCATAAAGCTGGTAGTATTATCTATCCCTACTTTATAGCTGAGAAAACTCTATAACTCTAGATTTCTAAGGTTCTGGATCCAGTAAGTTTTGTATAACACATATTATATTGTCTGTAAATAGTATATTTGCTCAAAGAATTATAGTATTCATTCTCATTCAAAGATACTAGATTCAATGGTCACTCAATTTTTTCTACACTATAATTGGTTTATCTCATTTATTATTAATAATATTCCTGTTCAATCCCTGGTACCAAAAAAATAATAATAATGTTCCTATAAGGCACTTATTACTAAATACAGTTTACAGAGTCCTAAGAATCAAAATAAGCCTGATAATTTTTGAGAGTTACAAAAGTAGAACAAAATCAAAGTAGTATTTCAATTTTTGCACTAAATTTGAGGTTTCCCTCACAATTATACAGCTGCCCCTAGAACCTTAAAAATATCTTCAGTTTAGCACATATCATTTCATTATATGGTTACTTATAAGCATTACCAGGCACAAGTCCTGGATCATGAAATTTTCAAGGAGAAATGTTGAGTCATATTGAATATTTATATTTGTCATTTCTACTGTAATATATAAGATGGTTCACTGAATGTAATTTACACGTGAACAAAGAATCTAGAATCAGACTGACCTGGCCATCTGGAACTTCAACTTTTTTCCTAATTGGGATTCAATACAGTAATTCTTCAAAAAGTTGTGAAGATTAAATGAGAGAATGCATGCCAAGTTCATAGCACAGTGTCTAGCACAGAGTTACCTTTCAATAAATGGTAGAAGTATCATAGAGGTCATTCATCTCAGAAATTAATTTCAGCACTATGGATGTCCTAGAAAGCTTTCCCTGATGAGGCATACATAGGAATATCTCCATGTGATCTTGTTAAATTTTTTTTTTTTTGTACCAGGGATCGAACTCGGGTCCTTGCACTTGAGCAGCAGGCAGCAAAACCACTGAGCTAAATCCCTGGCTGATCTTGTTAAATCTTAATGCACACTATTATTATACAAAAATGACTGGTGGTTATCTGTTTTAATGTTTATCTCTCAAGGCTGAGCAGAGACATCTTACTCAATTTTATAAAAAAAGACATTACACGCATGTATAAATTCCTCTACCTGAGATACCCTTTACTTTGTTCTCTGTCTAGAAAAAATACTCAGAAAAAAATTACTTCCAACTTTAGGCCTTCTCATCTGTTGCTGACAAAGACAAATTCCCAGTGCAGTTTTTTCACATCTCAACTATAGTTAATTATCACACTATAGTAAAATTTATCTGTTCATCTATACTTCCATCTCTCTAACTAGACTGTGAACCCTTCCATGTCAGGAATCCTATTTTATTCACTGTTTTAGCCCTAGTCCAAAGAGAATACAACATATGGCTGATGTTCAATAACTATTTATTTGGATGAATGATGAATAAATGAAACAAGCAAGAACTAAACGATACATAATAAATTATGAAGTAAATAAGCTTCAGGTTAGCACTGATGAATTGTTGTGACTACTATAATTATTATGTAGCAAAGTACTTTGCAGGAATTCATATCTTTATGAATTATTGTAGTTTGATAGCAAACAGGAAAGTATCCATGTAGGTACATATTTAGAGTAAGGACAAATTAAGATTTTGCTTCTTGTTTTCAGTTGTTCACAGAGCAGAATAATTTGACAATTTTCTCATGATCATAAATAAAAATATATGGGGGAAAAGTTTAAAAAAGATAAAGATTTAGATTATTTCCCCCAGGATGTAGTTTGAAATGTACAAGAAGTGCATCTGTGTAGAGAAGAACAAAGGGAAAAAAAGAAAATATAGAGAGAAGGTAGAAATGGGAAAAAAAGCTGAAACGAAAATTCTAAACAAAGTTAAAGCCAGAGAAGGGATGTGGTTTGTATTTGAAGATTAACATGGGAAAGATCTAAATGTCATCTAAATCATTCTACAATGCTACCTGGTTTTGATCGAAGACTGATCAGTATGACAATTTTTACAGATACAGTACTAAATTTACTTCATAAAAATAAAAATAATGCCCTAAAATTTCACATAACATTTTTCTTTATAAAAATTACTCCCAGTCATTTTGCTCTTTTATATTTTGGTGATTTGGAGGCAAATATGATGAAATAAAAATTTTAAACATTAAGAAAAGTTAGAACATAATTCACTTTTGGCTAATCTCATAAAAATATAATGAAAATGACTAATCTGATATAGTAAGTTAAAACAGTAAGGGAAAGGGAAGCATATTTAGATCTTGACCTAATAATGAACAATTAAAATCGTCTATGGAATTAATATGGTCTTTAGGAAAATGTTTTACCTGTTGCTTTACTAACAATTAGGTCTTCCAACAGTTTTAAATTAAGGCTTTCAACTGAGTTTTTGTGCTCATATTTGTAACAGCCTATGAGAGCTGAACAGAGGACACTGATACAAATACGTATGTATTCATTACAAATTAATCACTTTTTTCACTAGGAACTACAGATAATGAATAAAACTTTTAATGTACTCAAGTTTACATATATAAAAACATGTAATGCTTAAATACACAAAGTTAAACCAATGTACAAATAAGTAGCTAAGATCCATAGATACATGGATTAGATTTGATTTACCGAGTGACAACAGACTCTCAGCCAGTGAGACTAATACACATTCATGGATTAAAGTTTTCAATTACCATGACAGTATTTGTTCATCAGCCTTTTGGTTATTTTTTAAACAGAAAAGATAATTATATCTATGCATTATTCCTCTCTCTGATCTTGGAATATTCATTCTGATTTTAAGGAAATAAACTATACTTACATAAAATATTAAATAATTTTTTTAAAATAAACATTCTAATCAAATACAGAGCCACTTAAATACGACACTGATAAATAGGACTACCTTTGTCAAACAAGGTGGAAAAATTCAAGATGGTACAATAAAGTACCAGGAGGGCCGGGGATTTAGCTCAGTGGTTCTGCCGCCTGCCTCGAAAGCGCAAGGTCCCGAGTTCGATCCCCGGTACCAAAAAAAAGAAAAAAAAAGAAAAAAAACAAATAAAGTACCAGGACTAAAGGAATAAAATATGTAGAGGACTTTAAGGACTAAAGAATGTAGAGCCTTGGTCATTACTGAGAATTGAAAATAAAAAATAAGCAAAGGGAGAGTTCAACACTGATATGTTCCATACTAATAATAAATATATTTGGCTTGGGGTTTTAAAGAGATCATAAATTTTCCAACCTCCTCCATTTACTCAGCTTTGTATTATGTAAGCTAATTTATAATACATTTGCATACCCCAAGCATTTCTCCACTGAAGAAGTTAGCCAGGAATAGCTTAAACTAAACACCCACTATTGTTGTGAAGGGAACAAAACAAGGAGATGACCTGTATTCTACCCTCAAAAAGCTATGAAAAGGATTGAGGACACCAAAGAGAACATTTAAAAGTAACTCAAGGGCATTTACAAAGCAAACTGTACGAGTTAATAAAATGTATGCTAAGAAAATAAAAAGCTTCACTCAGGCACAGTTAAATCTCCTCAGAATTCTCAAAGCTGATATCAGGAATTAGAAGAAGCAAACAAGATTATAAAGGAGGTAAGCACCATGATTAGATGAGTCAAAGGTATCAGATATTTCATTTGGGGAAATAGTATGGGACTAGCACATAAGAAGACTGTGAAACTCATATACATAAGTGGGCAACCAAATTGGCCTGTCTAAAGCAAGACTACAGCTCACATACACTAAACAATGGAATGTGAAAACAATGGGGGTTAGAGGGTCAACTGGTAAAAAAAAAAAAAAAAGGCAGATAAAGTAGGAACATGAGAATTATTGATTTTATTTTCCTACTCAAGACTGCTATAGATATTTTCACTTGAATAAATATAATTTTACAAGAATAATAAAGTAGGTATATATTTTTAATGTTTTAAAAAACTAATGTAGGTTGACCACACCGGAACATGGCCAAGTCCGGGTTGAAGTCCATGCTGTTTGTATGTCTAGGCAATATTTGCCGGTCACCCATTGCAGAAGCAGTTTTCAGAAAACTTGTAACTGATCAAAACATTTCAGATAACTGGGCCATTGACAGTGGCGCTGTTTCCGACTGGAACGTGGGCCGGGCCCCGGACCCAAGAGCTGTCAGCTGCCTAAGAAATCATGGCATTAGCACAGCCCATAAGGCAAGACAGGTCACCAAGGAGGACTTCGCAACGTTTGACTATATACTGTGTATGGATGAAAGCAATCTGAGAGATTTGAATAGAAAAAGCAATCAAGTTAAAAACTGCAAAGCTAAAATTGAACTGCTTGGAAGCTATGATCCACAGAAACAGCTCATCATTGAAGACCCCTATTATGGGAATGAGTCTGACTTCGAGCTGGTGTACCAGCAGTGCATCCAATGTTGCAAAGCCTTCCTGGAGAAGGCCTGCTAGGGCTGGCTAGGCCCCTCCACTGGCCCACACTCACCCCAGCCAGCTCTGCCCTCTCACTCCTGTGCTCAAGCCCCAGGCCCCACCTGTTTCTCCAGATGACTTAACCTTTCTTCTCTTAAAAATAATTGTAGGTACAGATCTGCCGTATTTGCAGAAGAATAAATAAACATGCTTGATTCAGTGTTTATGGGGTACAGTAAATGTTCTTAGACTAGTTTAATGTCCCACTTTGCCCTATTTATAAAACAGTGAAACAAATATAGAACAGACAAACAGCACAATGGAGTAAGAAAGACCCAAAGGCTCAGATCAGCCTCTTAGCCCAGGCAGACCTGGATACCTGTGCTACCTCGAGGGAGTGTGGACAGTGCCTCAGCTCACCTGTGCACTCTCCCCCTGGCCTCTACCAGTCACAGCAGCCCATCCAGAGCAGCACTTCACCAACATATCAGTGTTGTAGCTCATGCACACTCATTGTGCACATTTGTATGCATGTGTTCAAAAAATATAGTGAATGTTTAAACTTCTTTTAAAAATTTACAATAAAGGATGCATTGCCATGGATTCTCCTCAAAGTCCTCCCCTTTGCTTTGGACACACTTAATCCCATCGTCCTTGCCACTTTCTGAAGCACTTCTGGAAGTCTTTCCTGAGGATCTTTAGCTGCGCTGTCCTGGCTGCCTCCGTGTCCTGAATCGATTGAAAACGTTTCCCTCTCATGGTCATTTTGACTTTGCGAAGAGCCAGAAGTCACACAGTGCCAGATCTGGTGACTAAAGTGGATGAGGACACACTCATGTTTTTAGGAACTGCCTTTCCATTGGATGGCACTTGACAGCAGCCTTCACTGTAGTTTTGATCACACTTTGTAAAGGCACGAGAGAGGATATGCAGAACTACTTCAGAAAGGGGCAGTAACTTTAGGATAAGAGTGTTTGAACCTATGGAGAATATTTTGAGGGGGATTCATGGAAGTGTGTCTTGCTGTAATAATTTTAATTTAAATATTCACTGTATATTTTGATCATACCTCCTGTATTTAAGATGGAAAGAGAGATTGGTAGAATTGTTGTTGGTTTTGTCTAGTTTATTTCATGAGGAGATCTGCTTATTTGTTCCCATTTAAAATACTCTCCTCTAAAACTTTAATTCTGTCCAACAAGAACAACCCTTGTAAGTGGTGTATCTTATGAACAGTTGAGGGGTGTGTCTGTTTTATATGTACATGTAATCTAGATGTCAATACAAATTGGCTTAGGTTTAACAAAGTAAGTTAAAAAGTTGGAAAAGTTTATTATGCTTGTATGCATAAATATTGATATGTTAATAAGAAAGTTATGGGCAAATATAAGCAATTTCATTTCATTGTCAAATTCATATGGGTATCAGAAAAGACTGCTTTCAAGATAAACTGAGACGTTACAAAGTACAACTGAGATAAATCCAGTGTCTTCCTATTTTTAGTCAAATAAAGAAACATTTGAGAACATAAAAAAAAACTAGTGTATATGGAAACCTATATCATTAAATTAAGAAGAGAGATCAATCAATAGTAAAAAAGCTACAGATTAAATCAATCTTGAAATTTTAAGCCATCTCTGTTATATAAAGATGGAGGAAATTTCAGTTCACAATTGTCAGACTTTTACTTTGAAAGTGAAGAGTTTATAAATATTACATTCCACCTTTCCTTTGAGAGTGGACAGTTTGGAAATACTACATTTCTCTAAAGCCTATGTCTTCTAACATAGTGGTTAAAGCCAATCCATGAGTCTTTTTCTTCTTGTGTTTGTCATTAACCATATCCCTCTTCAATGTCAAGTGTGACTTTTATCATATTTTAAGTGCACATGTACACTGTTTTATAACAGACATTAAAATAAAGGTAATTCCATAAATCTCATTTCTGAGTGCATTTTTCCCCTAAGAAAACCAAAAGAATGATACATATGGTAGCATTTTGTACATTTATGTCATGATCCTTACCCTGAAAGAACTCATTCAAAAATGGAAGGAAAACAGATTTAAGTCATGGAAACAAGCTGTCAGAATATCTATATTCAAAACTGACTCTTAATTATGAGCTTTTTAACTATGAGCAGATGTATTTCTGGCCTACAGTTTCTTCATGCATGAAATAAGAGTCCTGTACTAAATATTGGCCAATTCATAGATTATAATGACGTTGACCATATAATGATACTATCCAAGTTGTCAAACATGTTGACCACAGTCCCTGAAAACATATGGCAAAGAATTAACCATACTCTGGACCAAAAAAAAAAAAGGCCCGTTACTAAAATAAATGAATAGCATAAATGAACTACCACTTCTATCATGTGGCAGGTACTGTTGCTTACATTTTACATATATTAGCTCAATTGTCAAAATAAATGTAAAGTACAGATATTATTGTTATTTCCATTTTGTGTTTAGAGACTAGATATTCTACATCTTACCTAGGACCATACCAATTAGGAAATAGTAGAAGTGGATTTTAAACCTCAGAATCTGGCTCTAAAACCTGCTTTCTTTATCCTGGTTCAGTAACACAACCCTACTTGCTAGTGGGTCTTGGTTTCATTTTTTACCAAGATGTCTTAATGATGAGCATAAAAGGAAAATAAAGCAAGTGAAGTTCACATATATTGATTCTATCATAAGGGGCTACCTTTAGCATGTTACTCCATATTTCATTTTTAACATCAAAAACAATTAGAAAATTAATAGCTTCATTCAAGTACAAAAACTATTACTAATACTAAAGGAATCCAGTTTGTCAAGCTGAAAATGATTAACTAAGCATTATCATTTTTTTCTACTCATATAAAAGGGTAAATTACAGGGATTCATTAAAATGAATTGGCTGTCACTTTTTCCCCAAATAAAAATTCTATTCAGTGGGGGCTGAGGATTTAGCTCAGTGATTCCGCCGCCTGCCTTGCAAGTGTAAGGTCTCAAGTTCGATCGCTGGTACCAAAAAAAAAAATTCTATTTAGTGAACTATGACATAAAACTCATGAGTGAAATACAGTAGAGTTTAGGGGTTTTTTTTCTCCTTGTGTGATAAACATGGAGTTTGCTTACATCTTCTAAAGAGAAAATGTCAGAGGTTAAAGGCAAATATGTATTAATTCCTAATTTTATTGACATACTGTAGAAACAATTCTTCAAAGCCTAACTATTTTTATTAATAGGCAAAATATACCACTTAAATTAAAGGAAGTAAAAGCTAAGGAACTAAGAATGTCCTTTAAGGAAAAAGCATTTTCTTCCTCTCTAAAATGCTATCACATAACTATCAATACAGGCTCCCACAATGTAATCCAATAAAAACTAAGCAATTAGTGGACAGTGATATTTGCAATAAAGCATGAATTACACAAATGATAACTGATTATTAGACATTTTAGAACTAAATTCAACATGTCATCTTTAATGTTTTTGCTATCTGAAATATCCAAATGAGAAATGTTAAAAGTATGACATTTAAAATAACCAAAATGATCACAATCATCAGATGAAATGAGAAAATTCAACAAAGTACATAAGACATAGAAGATTGTTAACAAAATGGCAAGGACTACAGAGGTAGGATTGAATACAACCCTGGCTACAGAAAGAGCAACAATAATTCAAAGTCTTTTATACATTCACAACAGGGTTATAATTCATATGTCTTGCTGCCGGGGAACTCAAACCACCAGTGGTACATGCATGACTGTCCCACAGGGCAGCTTGTATCACTGGTGGTACAAAGAGAACTAATCACTTTTATTGGTCTTTTTACTAATAAAATTAATAAAAAGCTGCCTGATGGGACTGTCATGCATGTACCACCAATGGTTCAAGACGGTGGGAATGTGATAAAGACCTATGAAACTCAAAGATGTTCAGGAAATGAAGAGCAGTTGTTTTCTGAGCTTCGAGACTTTATGACATATCTATAATCATTAATAATCAAGGTTCTCATGATTCCTGTATTCCATTTAATGGCATTGAATGTTTCAATAAAGAGCTCATAAAAAAAAAGTGCTAGAGAGTTTTAGAATAATATTCAACTTTTGCTAAATGAGATGGAAAACCTAGGTTAAAAGATCATTTATACCAGGAGACAGTATCCAAGGAAGGATATGCAGCTATACATACCACTTAAGCCTCCCTCACACACTGAGCCAAATGAATTCTGAGGGATATTTTCACAATATTTATACAACTCTTAGATACTAAAACTGTAGCATCTCCAAGAATGTATACATTTAAAATATTTCTTCACATTCTATATCAAGAAGATATATATGTGCATGCACCAAGTATGGGCAAACAGAAATTCATAGAGGAAGAGAATATGATCTTTGTACAGACTAGCCTAGAATTTCTCATTCAAGTAATTACTGACATAAATAAGAGATAATCTCAAGATTTGTTGGCACTATATTTACATATTGATAAGTTCACTATATTGAACATTAAGCCTTTAGAACTACTACGTGTGTTTTTTAACCATTTCTTTGAAGAGGGCTAGGGTGAAAAAAAATTATTGCCAAGAAATAACAGCAACTATTATTTAGGTGGGTAACAAATGTGATTTTTTACAAAATATGCTGTACTCACTAGATGATAAAGAAGAGTAATAAATAAATAAGACAATAACTCTGCCTTTCCTCATTGTCTTTGTTTTATGGCTTTACTAATACTTTAAAGTATGACTTTATAGATCAAATTGTGAATAGCAAGCCAAGTGCAGTGGCACATGCCAATAACTCCAGCTAGTTGGGAGCCTGAGGCGGAATTGCAAGCTTGAGGCAAGTATGGACAACACAGAGAAACCCTGTCTTAAAATATGATATAATACAATACAATAAAATAATTATGATATTTAAATTCAATGTGGAATATCAAAAATACCCTGAGGCCAGTCTAATTACCAATGCTTTTGGAATATCTGTACAATTCCACCTCATCCAAATGCATGGCATATACAGTATACATAAATCACTGAGGATGACATAACTGTAGCAATTTAAACTAAATATCTATTAAATAAGAATTGTGGCTAGAACCTAAATTTTGACACAATATACTCTAATTAAGGCAATATTTAGTGAAATAGTAGTGGTTGTTACAAAGAAAAATAATGAGCAAAATCTGGCTTTATCATTAGACAATTTCTTAACACATGTGACAGTATTATCAGTGAGAATTCAACCACCTAGTTCATTTCTGTCCACATTTTACAGACAAAAATGCCCTAATAGAATCCTTGACCTTCAATAAAGAGTTTAAATGCATCAAGCACAAATCATTAAGTATTTTTCAAAAGCACACAATAGCAATTTTGACATTTTACTAGGTGATTTCTCCAGAAATAAATCAATAAAGACTTCATCCTGTAAAATTAATAACATAACTTTTAGTAAGTTGTATAAAATTAAAATTAATAAGGTTAATCATATCCAGGGTTTCTTTACTAGTATTTAAAATTATGAGACAAAAATAATTTAAATCAAATATGATCTTCTTCACATTTCCAACCATTGTACTCCATTATGAATGTAGCAGTCTGAGGATGGAACTTTTACTAGAGAATTAACTTCCAAAAGAACTTTGAATTTCAGAGATTATGTATTGTCTGATTATATGTTATCTTTAGGTGAACAGAGACATACATGAGTACTCTAATCAAATATGGCACTCTATTAAATCTAAGGTACAAATACAACAGAAACATTTTTTTGGTGAGGCTGGGAATCAAAATCAGGACCTTGAGCATGCTTGGCAAGTATGATACCACTGAGCTACACCCCTAGTCCCTTGATTAGGTTTGGGTTTTATACAGATACCTGATTTCACAATTGTTTTAATGATCAGGATCTTAGACCTAAAAACTATGTTGTTTGGTATTAACTGCCTTAACCTATATTAGTTTATTCAAATAACTAGTGTTTAGTGAGAGCTAACCTAATATATTCCATTCATTTTCAATTGTCTCCTTTGCAAACTGCGATGTATACCTGTACTGCTGCAACATATATATTAGTAATTGCCAGTTTTCCATAATAAATTGGACACAATTTTATTTTAATTAAGTATCCCTGAGGATACCCAAGGAGGCTTCAACTATGGAATAACTTTCAAAATTCTTATCTACAGATCAGGTTACTCTTATGAGTTCCAGATCATATGCTTTTCTAGTTCCTAAACATCTCTGAGTATCACACTCAAAGGGATTCAAGGTTCTTTCTTTTTCCTAGCAAATTTTGTACTCCTTTTGCATTATGTCAATGACTGGCATCACCAGATCCATCCAATGGTTCTAAGTAACAAAATTCCAATCTGACTTTTCTCTATATCATTAAGGAAAAAATACACACACACACACACACACACACGCACATATGTATGTGTGTGTGAAGACCACTACTATTATCCATACTGCCAAATTTAAAACTTTGCTGTCCTTGTCTGAATTAACTTCTCAGCAATAGTCTGCATGATTAAACTAGCCCCTGCTTCTTCCTGTCATATTTTTTCTCTTAGATTTTGTAATATCATATTTTCTTCATTTTGCTATTTTGTTGGCATTTTCTTTGCTGCCTGTTCCTTTTCCACTAGCATTGAGGGAGTAATCCTGGGCTGTTTTGGGGTTTTTTGTTTGTTTTTGTCTTTTTTTTCCTCTATATAATTCTTCTCTTGGTAATCTCATCCATTCAAATAGTTTTAAATTCTATGCATATATACATGACTCCCAATCTTTATTGGAAAGCCAGATATTCTTTTGAGCTCCAATTTTCAACATCTGACTAAAGGACACAGCAAATTAATTATCCTTTCTCAAATTTATTATGTCTAAAGAGAACTTTTATTTTTCCTATTCTTCTCTATCTCAGTAAGTAGCATCCACCTCAATGCATAAATGAGATATATGAGACTTACATATTGGACTTCTACTTCCCCTTTCTTTTTTCTCATCTCCCCAAGTTGAACATATCATTAATAACTGTTAATTTCACTTTCTATATATTTAACTCCCTCCTTATATTTCCACTGCCTTGCCTTCTTCAAATCATTAAAATGTTCCAATCAGACTATTATTAAAAAGCCACCTAAATGTTCTCCCATCAATCCCAAATTTCCTACTGAAAGTGATCATTCTAAAATGTAATTTAACCATACCATCCCAAACCTGTAATTAAAAATCCATTAAAAGTTATCTGTAGATAATAAAGAAAGTTTATATCAATTCACTCCAGTTTGCATTTCCAAGTCATTTCTCTCCTATTCTTCATGTCACATTCTCAAATCATTTTAAAACTTATTCCCTGACATGTGATGACATCATATAATTTCTTCTGCCAAAAAATACTCTTATTTTTTCAAAAAGCAATGTCTACATATGCCTCAAGTCCCAGTTCAAATATATTTTATCTGAAATCATTAGGATTTATCTTTAATTGTTCTTCAATATTATTTTTCATGCATTTTTATGCCAGTTATCACATTGTATTATAACAATTACTATGTGTTAAAGAGAAAGTGTAAATTATTTTTGGCTATGTGCTTTCATTATCTTTGTTTTATTATCTCCCTTTATCCAGTTACCTTTTGACAGTTTTATTGAGGTTTAATGTCAACAAACCAGTCAAAATACTATTATCAATAATCTTCCTAGTTTAATAGGTCCAAATTTATCTAAACCCCCTATACTCATCATATTAACATTTCAGGACAGAAAATGGTCTAGCAGCATGCATATCAAGAATATTCTCCTATACTGTACTGTGGAACATATATCTACGAATTTCAAATTACTGCTGCAAACCTCAGGGATTACGTACATTTAGTTAGGGTGTGTATCCAATATACATGACCACATAAAGATATGCACAGCTATATATATTCCAGGAGAAAGAGACAATCAGTGAAGCTTGAAAGTTACTACACAGTGTGATCAAAATATAGAGTGAACATTTACAAATTTCACATTGTCATTTGTCTTGTCTCTTTTGTCTTCACTGGGACAAAATACTCAATACTCACAACTTTTAAAAGGAGAGGTCTGTTTTTGCTTATGTTTTAGAAGTTTCTTAGTCCTTACATGATCAGGGGCATGATGGAAGGGGCTGGGTAGAAGAAAGCTGCTCACCCAATGGCAAACAGGAAGCAGAAAAACAAGCAAAGAGCCAGGTGGGGAGATATACCATTCTAGCTCATGCCCACAATGACCTGCCTCTTCTAATCAGGCCCCAAATCATAGCAGCATAATTAATTATAGTGACTCCATAATTCATTTCTCTTTCAAAAGCCCTACCTATGAATGCATGAAGCTTTTGGGGGACATCTAGATATAAACCATAACACCATTAATCTCCCTCAGAATTTTCCCCCTGGCTTGGACTACACTTAGCCTACCATTTTTCCCACCTTCTAAAGCAGTTCTATAAGACTTCCTTCATGAGTATCTTTATGAGTTGTAATTTAAAAAATACAATCAATGTTGCTGTTGCCAAGAACTATCTAGTGAAAAGATAAGCTTGCAAAAACAATAAGGGGTGTCTTCATCCACCTTATTCACGAGATCTAGAATTGTGTGACTTCTGGCTCTTCTCCAAAGTCAAAATGACTATGAAGAATAAACATTTTAAATCAATTCAGAACATCAAGGAAGTCACGATAGTGCAACAAAAGACATTTTCTAAAGAGATCTTTCAGAACTACTTCAGAAGTGGCAAGAAAGATAGGATAATTGTATTCAAAAGAAGAGGGAGAATTCTGAGGGGGATTAAAGGTAAAGTGTCTTTTAGGGTAACTTTTAAATTTGACATACACCATGTTTCAGTTATACCTCATCAGACCAGTATTTTCATTATTCCATTCATGCATTTTAGGTACTTTGTTGATGTCTACTTTCTAAAGAAATACTATACTTCTGATTTGAATCACAGTAACTGCACTTTAGGTACACTGAAGTTCATAACCTTCACTAGTTTAGAGATAAGAAAAAACAAACTGTTCTTATAAGCTGTTTTTTTCCATTCACCTACTATGAAAATGGAGCTTTTATAATGTATTAACTTCTAAAAGCACTACATTGATTAAAGGGAAAACTTACACATACCAATGTGATGTTACTTCATCTCCGATGAAAACAATGAAAAACAAGCTATGATTTATTGTACAGCTTGATGAAAAGTTAAATATTAAATGATACTGAGGCAATTAGCAAATTCATAAGTTACATCACAGGAGAAAAAACAGCCACAAAACAAATTGCCTTAGTTTCAATCACCATTTTTCTATTTATAATCTATGGTATCCTGGGCAAGCTATGTAACTTCTCTGTGCCTTATTTTCTTCATGTATAAAATGTGACTAATAATTGTAACCTCAACAGGTTAATGAGAACATGAGTAAATACATGTAAGGTGATTGTAACAATGCTCAGCACAGAGCACTAAATGTTATGTAAATGTAAGACATTATTATTAGTAGTAGTATTTCTTTTCCACTTGTGAGTCTGTTTATTTACACAGTCTCTAGACTATATAAGTCACTCCCTAGTGAAACCCTCAGTAGGGGACCCTTGTACAAAGGACAACCAGAATGGAATCCCTGGCCTTTCTACTATGCCCCTAGAAAATGTTTGTTAGAAAGACAGAAGTAGAAAGACTAGGATTTAGTAAGCATGGCACAAATCACTTTTTCTATTGCTTAGCTTTCTATTTTCTCTAGTGTGAACTTGGCTTTATGTTCTACAATAAGGGAAGAATCACAAAGCAGACCAGAATCCATTGTAGTCTAGAGCCTATGCAAATGCCTAAAATTTTAAATATAAATGTACATAAGTTATATAAAGTTAAGGTTATATTTGTATACAGAACTTATATTGAATAAGACACTAAAACAATATGGGTTACCTTCCACATACCTATTCGGGACTATAGGTATATTCTAAAATTCCTATTATGATACCACTTCTAGCACTCAGAAAATCCAACTACTAAAATTATGTGATTCATTTTCTACTTCACCAATTCAAAATGTGAAGTGAAAAGTAAACATCAGAAACAGAAAGGTGATCAGCTGCCTAAAAGAATTGGTTTTAAATTTTCTTATATACTTCCTAGATGCCCTCCAAGATAATTTCTTTGAAGTTGACTAATCATATAAACTAAGATATCTGAGAAGCGGATTTGCAAATCTCAAATGCAGTATACTTTCCATATGTACTAGAATTGTTGTGTGAAAAGGTTATCGTATGGAGAGGTTATCTTCTTGAGTACAATTTTCTAACACTTTCACAAATGAAGTTATTATAATGATGCTAGAAACCACTCTGCCAAACTCCAGTGAAGTAAAATATTAGAGTTGAATATACTTCAATGGTCCAGGATAAAGGAGGAAAGCTCAGCCAACCCACTGAGAATTAAGATTTGCTACTAAGTTTTCTGGGATATAAAGGATAAGGAAATCATGAATAATCACAGTTGCTTTACGAATTCTCTTCATTCTACATTACTATAGTAATAGAGAAATCACTCCTTAAAAACGACAGGGCCCTTGGTAATACACAGTTACAGTAAGATACTACAAAAGAGTTTTTTGACACAAATGTATATTTTGGCAATTTGACAATAATTATAATGCTAAATTTACTTTCACCTTCCAGAACAAGATAATGCAGAACTTTTTAAATACTCATAGATATAAGACATTATTCCTACCTGGAAACAGAATTTTGGAATATAGTTCTTTAAGATATTTAATAGTTGACCCTCCAAAAATATCTTATATTTCTTTCCGAATGAGGTTTTTTTATAATCAGAAGGGGGTTTTTAGCAGCACAATTTCTGTGTCCCTCAAGCACATAAATAACTTTAAAATATTTCTTAGATCAAATATTTAGTTGAAGTAAGAATAAAATTCTCATTTCACCACAGGGAAATTGCTGAATTTGTAATTAATTCAAGCCTAGTACACAGTATGACCTCAACCTGGATTAAATTTAAAAAGAGAAATAAAAAAAACACTTAGAGATGCACTATTCATTTCACCAAATATTTAAACACAGAGGAAAGAAGTAAGTATTATCTTTACAGTGAAATAAAGAGAGGTCCAAACCCCTAAAGTTAAAACAAAGGTTAACACTAAAACAAATACTAACACTAAATCTGTACTGGGTATTTCTATGTAAAAATACCGAACTAATTCAAGCTGCACTGTTCTTTTTTTTGTTGTTTTTTGTTCCCGGGGATCGAACTCAGGACCTTGCGCTTGTGACGTGCACTGTTCTTGTTATCTTTGAAAATATTACTATATTATAACCAAAGATGGTTTGTCTTATCACATTATTTTAATCTTCCAAGTAATTTTTCCATCAACATGATCCTTAGCCTTTTATGATTTTATGGCTACAAAAATATATCTGTTAGATAGCAGTATCTTTGGCTCAAACCCAAAACCTATGAGGGATAGCAATTCCTTGGTTTTTCGTAGGTCCTGTTTCCAATCCATCAATGAATATTGCTGGGTTCTGCTTCTGAAGATATGAATTTAAATTCTCTAGTTCATATCCTTTTATTTTTCTTTCCTTCCCTTTTTCTTCCCTCCCTTCATCTTTCCTTTCCATTTCCTTTCTTCTTTCTTTGTTCTTTCTTTCTTTCTCTTTTTATCTTCATTTCCCTCCCTCACTCCCCCCTCCCTTTCTTTCTTCCGTCTATCTATCCATCCATCCATCCACCCAACCATCCATCTGTCTATCCATCCTGAAAAATGAGTCCAGGGCCTATACACTAAGCTACATTTATAGTACTTTTATTTTACTTTAATTTTAAAACAGGGTCTCACTAAGTTGCCCAGATTGGGCTAAAATTTGCAATCCTCCTGCCTCAGTCTCCCAGAGTGTTGGGATTACAAGCATGCACAGTCCATACCGGGCTATTCATATATTTTTAAAACTATTTAACCATCACACGAAATGTCCTACCTAAAGAGTTCTCTATCATATTATTATATTTTATCTTCTTTAGAATAACTGACATTCTTAAAAATTTAATTACATGTTTATTATTATATGTTTTCAGTTAGATGGTAAATTCTACAAAAAAAAGAAAAAAAAAAACCTAAATCATACCTGCCTGAATCACAGTTACATTCTCCATGGTCTAGTACAGAGTAGATGCTTCATTGCACATAGACATACATATTTGTGAATTTATGAATTCTAGAAAAATGAATTTATTGATTACTACTAAAGGACTCATACTTTCTAGAAAAGACTTTATTATATAATTTCTTGAAAATAAAAAATTAATGTCTGAGAAAAGTTAGGCAGTCCCTCAAGCAAAAATTCAATTACTAAGTCTATAAAACAAATACCTACTGATATGGTAAGCATATCATACAATTACCCCCAAGAGTTTTTATCAACCCTCTTACTTTTGTTTTTATTGTTTACTGTTTTCTTCTCCACTCCCATTTCTAAACTTTAAACTACAGTTCAACCCAAAAGTTCACTGGTTTCCCCACTCCCACCAGAGCTACTGGGGCATTGCCATGAGCTATATCTGCAACCCTTTATACATTTTTAAATTTTCAGTCAGGGTCTCACTAAGTTGCTCAAACTGGGCCTCAACTTGTGATCCTCCTCCCTCAGCCTCTCATAACTCTTGGATTATTATGCTCAATTTCACTGGATCTTTTTAATCATACTGAGTTTTAGGAAGTAATGAGAGGATACAGATAAAAATAGGTTGGGAGTAAGAAAATAAATAAAAAGTCTCAGAAAATACTGACCATCCTAGTAGATAATGGTTTAGTTAACACATAACAATTTAAATATATCTAAACTTTTGTAAAACATAATAATTTGGACCCTAGAAAATTCTTTGAGTAGAAAGAAATATTTATCTTGAATCTAAGTAAGCAAGCAGGGCCTAATGTGTAGAAACCCAGGGAAGCTGGCTGAGCAAAATAAGACAAACAAATTCTACTTTAACCACTAAGAATTCAGAATAACTCATTCTGTGGCCTACTGGAGTAAAAAGCGTTGTGTGAAAAATAATACAGTATGGCATATGATAAAAACTCAATATGTATTTCTTCAATGAAAAATAGGAGACAAGGAGGACAGCCTCAAAGGCAGCTTAGAATTGCAAAAATAACACTGTTGTCTCATTTCTACAGTAATTAGTCTGTATGTAGGCCACTATTACTAAAATATATACAGAAATGTAGCTCTCAATACTCAAGCATAAGTTCATCCAAGATTTGTGAACAAGGCAAATTTGTCACTGTTGATTATGTACATGCTAGGGTTTGGTGAGAGATGGGAGATGTGAATTTCGGAGGGAAATAGGCTAAAGAACTATTTTATAGTTAAATTGACATTAGGCTTATTGTATACAAGGTTTATAAAAATGTTATTTAACCTTTGATTAAAATTTAGTCTCAAAAACATCTTCATTAGTAAACATTAGACTGCTTACTAATGAATATTAGCATTGAATAGCTCTTGAGAAATATATTGTCCACAATCACCAAATTCTGAAGATCAGCTAGTATATTAATTCTATTGAATGGTTTATATAACTCTTAGTACACTCATTAAAAGTTATTTCATCAGGGCCAGGGATTTAGCTCAGTGGTTCTGCCGTCTGCCTCACAAGCACAAGGACCCAAGTTCAATCCCCGGTACCAAAAAACCCCCAAAAAACAAAAAGTTATTTCATCAAAATATTATCTATTTCTCAGTTAAATATTACATAATATATAAACATTGAGGCGTAATTATACTCTGTCCACCAAGGAAACTGATAATGGTATTTTCAAAAACATGATTAAAGTGGAGAAGGTTGATGATAATACATAATAGTCCTGAGGTCATTAGGACTCTGAGTATACAAGGATATGGAGACGAACTGACACAAAGTAAAAATGATATCATAATATTAGGATAATGTTCAAAAACATTGTATTCAATCTCTCTCTCTCTCTCTCTCTCTCTCTCTGAACTGAAGGGCTTCCCACTGAGCTACCACCTTAGCCATCTTTTTTATTTTTTGAGATAGGGTCTTACTAAGTTGCCTAGATTGGGTCTGAATTTATGATCCTCCTTCTCATCCTCTCAGAATGTTGAGATTACATGTATACACCACCATGTCCACCTAACTATCTCTCTCTTATTAAACTTTAGTTGAAATATATAGTTATATCTTAGAAAATAACTAAATATAAATTATATTATTGTACTTTGATGTGGGAAGATATTAAATATAAGAAGCACTTTCAAAGCTCTTCCATATTAATTTAAGAGTCCTATACTATGAAGTTTAATATAAGGTATTCTCAGGCATTGCTATTACAGAAAGCGATATTATGAAGTTCATACCTACTATAGCAAAGGCTGCTTAAAATACTTGACAACTTCAGTTATGCTTGTCATCATATATACTTACCTGTAGCCAACTGATTAAACTGATTTGAACACCACACTAATAAGAACAAGTACATAAATTCAATACTTATTGGGTCAGTTAACATTCTTCTTCATCGTGGGCACAAACTGCCTGGTAGTACCTTGTCATCATAAATTTCACTAGTCACAGGAATCATTGGGCACACATAGATGAAAATGATGTATTTAAAAAAAGCATTACTGCTGTAAGTCAAAACAGCATCATGTCTATTAATTACAATGAGTAATATTATCATTATATAATGACAGCCAATATTATCAGACCAAATAACTTTCTACTAGAACACACTACCAAAAAACATTGCTTTCAAAGGGCAAATTTGTAAGTGAACTTGACAAAGAAATGGCTGACCTTAAGTCTTCTTGGAAAGAGTAAAAAATTCTTAAAGAATCCTTTAACTAAATTACAGATTACCTGCAATATTAAAAAATGGCTAAACCTGACATGATCATGCATAACTGTAATGTCAGCACTTGGAAAGCTGAGGCAGAAGAAATGCTATATAGCAAGTGCAAAGCCAACTACAACTACATAGTGAGATCCAGTCTCTAAATAAATAAATAAGCTAGACTCATGTCCCAAAACTCTGTCTCAAATCTAAGAAATTTCCTATGATTCTCGTTATATATACTCAGCTTATGCTTTGAAATGGATTAAGAAATTATATAAAGCGAAGTTGTATTACTAATAAAGTTGAACGTCTAAAAATATAACACAAAGATTTTAGAACCATATTTGATCTATCATGCAGATATATTAACATTTGATAATACAATCAATTATTAAAATTCTGAAATTGTCAGCATTAAGAAAACAAAAGCATATAAAATAGAACAAAAATGCTAGTTATTGGCAGGGATGTGATCTGATACTGCAAGAGTAAATAGTAAGCAAAACCTGAGAGAGGAGTGATAGAATCTTTATTATTGCTGTTAGTGGAACAAAAGGTGCCTAATCATACCAAATTCCCTTTTGAAAGAAAATTACAAATTTCCTAATAGCATCATATGTTATGGAGTAGTTACTTTTGTTGCCTTCTAATAAAAGCAATTACACCCAAGGAAACAACACTGTTCCTCACCCACTACACGTTTATCGTTCTGTTCTTATCACATGAAACCAGACACAGTTAACTCTCATGAGCCATTCTAATTGAGAAAATATTAGCAATACACAATAGCTATATTTACCATCTGAATGCATCATATATTTTCCTTAGGCACCTATAAAATTAATTTACATAAAAATTATAATCTTTAAGCCCCTATCAACAGATGGCAAACGGCATGGGGAAATAGTAGAGGGAGGCAGGGAAAAATAAAACTACCATTTATATTTATTTGGCCATGGTAAGCCATAGGCAGTCCACACATGTATGAAGAACATAACAAAGGTGGGCAGTAACTTAAATACTTTACTATTCTTTCTAGATTAGTTTTATATTGAGAGAAATCTTTCAATGTACTTGAGACCATTTAGAGGGCAAACTGATGCATCAATACTCTTTTTGAGTATACTTTTACTGGGTCCAATTAATGGAAATGCACTAATATCTTACACAGGCTAGGTAGGGTTGGAAAGGTAAGCAGGTATTTAAAGGACAAGAATTTATATATAATAGCCTATTATTGTCCTACAGAACAGAAAGGGAGGTCATGAACTGATTGTTGCGATAATGAAACCTTAGTGGGCACATTTACACTACAGAGAAATGCAACAGTGTTTAAATGTATGGCCCTGTAGATTCAGGGTTATGCTAATGCATCCTACTTCCATGCCCTTGTTCATGTATTAGGCACAACAAAGTCATAAAGGATGTGGGCTATCCGGTCAGTTTGTAGGAGCTTTTATTACCAGTTCCACTTTGCTCAACTGCAAAGTGGCTACAATAATAGTACATACAGCACTGGGGAGACAAAATTTATGTGAAATAACCCATGTAAAACACAACAAAAAGAAGGTGGCATGTACTGAGTACACAACAAATATTAAAACATAATTGTTGAAATTTTCAATTGTGTTATATGAGTCTATGATATATTTTCATGAAATCCTTTTGATAATTTATTATACTTTATAGCTGTTAATATGGAGACAATAAGCAATTAAACATTTTCTTTAGGATCAAACAACACATAAGCAAAAAAACATTTACTCCAGTGTACTAAAGTTCTGTATACTTAAGGGGCCAAACATAACATTTAGGCCAACTATACATTTTTAAAATTTTCTTGACTAAACCAACCACAGGCCATTATTTAATTGGTATATGTTGGTTATATATAAAAATTACATTCATCATGGGGAACTGGTACATATATATCTTGATCATTTTTACTACCATCTTTCTTTCAACTCTCCCCTCTTCTGCCTTGTCTAGATCCCGTTCTTATCACCACAACGTCTACCTTCCCATTTCCTATACCATCCTTTTTTTATTTTGTTCATTAAAATATTTATATTTTTGGTTTCTCATATAAAAGAAACCACAGGATATATAACCTTCTGAATCTGATTTATTTCACTTAGCATTAAGGTCTAAAGATCTATTTCTTACAAATAATTCACATTGTAGTGGATTAAACATGGCTGAATAGAGAAGGAGCCACATTGGAGCTACTCAGAGAAAAATCAACTAAAAACACAGGTAATTGGAAGAAAGGGAGGGACATACATCCTGATGACAAAATCAATCTGAAATAAAACTTATATCCCAAACAAAACACAGGTGCAGAACTTTATAAAACAGCATACCAGCCCACGGGGCTAATGGCTAGTGTCGTCTGCTCGCCAAACAAGAATTGCCCTACTGTAAAGTATCCAAAAAGCTGTATTTGTTCCACAATTCTGGCTGCAATCTATGCTTGCAATTCAGTTCCAACAAGAACAGTGGAACAAATAAGTTCCTGAACTGAGGCACCACTGAAATATAACGGCTTTAATTCTTTCAGGAAGATATCTAGAATAGGTATATCTGGGTCAAATGGAATTTCTACTTTTAGTTTTTTGAGGAATCTCCATATTGATTTCCATAGTAGTTGTACTGGTTTACATTCCCACCAACGACGTAGAATAACACCTTTTTCTCTACAACCTCACCAGTATTTTTTTTTTTTTTTAACTTTTTTTAAAGACAGGATCTAGGATCATGCTATATAGTGTAGGCTGGCCTTAAACTTGTGGTGATCCTTCTACCACAGTGTAGCAAGTGCTAGGATTAAAAGTGTATGCCACCAGGCCGAGCTGTTGTTTTTTGAGTCCTTGATGATAGCCATTCTTACTGAACGAACACAGAATTAGAGTATTGTTTTGATTTGCATTTCTCTAATGGCCGAAGATGCTGAGCATTTGTTTCATATAAGGACTGACCGTTTGTATTTCTTTTGAGAAATGTGTACTCATTTAAATTGTCAAAGTTTTTTATTTATGGGGTCTAATTTTTTTTAGTCTTTTATATACTGTAGATATAAATCCTCTTTCCAAGGACTAGCTGTCAAAACTTTTTCCTAATCTTCACTCGGTTGTTTCTTTTTCTATACAGATGCTTTTTAGTTTGTTACAATCCCATTTACTGATTCTTGGTATTATTTCTGTGCAACTGAATTTCTATGCAGAAAGTCCTTGTCCATGCTATTGTCAAGAGTTTTACCAATTTTATCTTCCAGAAGACTCAATCTGTTTTTCTATCTAGATCTTTCATACCCTTTTTTTTTTGGTACCGGGGATCAAACTTGGGACCTTGCACTTGCAAGGAAGGTGGCAGCACCACTGAGCTAAATCCCCAGCCCCTTTCATATACTTTTATTTGATTTGAGGAGGGAGGGGGGGAGAGAGAGAGAGAGAGAGAGAGAGAGAGAGAGAGATTGATTTAGATTCATACTTCTGCATGTGGATAATCAGTTTTTCCAGGACTATTTGTTAAAGAAGCTATCTTTTCTCCAGTGTGCGTCTTTATTTTATTTTATTTTTTGGTACTGGGGATCAAACTCGGGACCTTGTGCTTGCGAGGCAGGTGCCAGAACCACTGAGCTAAATCCCCAATCCCAGTGTGTGTCTTTTAACAAGCCACTTTTGAAAAATAATCTAGCTCTCACATTTTAAAACTTTGAAAAAGGAAGTGATAGAACAAGATTTTTTTAAACATTCAAATTAAAAAAAAAGAAAATGAATATAAAACACACCCAAATGAAGTGAATTACTAAATCACAGGAAAATAAATGTGCAAATTAACATTAGCAAACTACCCCCAAAGACTTAATTATGCAGAGATTTGATATTCAGTCAGTAATAAGGATTCCTGAGAGTCAGATATCTTCGTACAACATATATTTTATATATATCAATCACTGACTGAACTATTAAATATATAGTAAGTATGCTGAGCTCCTCCTATGGGAGTGACCACTTATACTTTATTTGCTTTGGTACTGTCTTACTTTTCTCATTGCTGAAATAAAATACCCAATACCCAAAGTTAAAGGAAAAAAGTTTTATTGTAGCTGACACTTTGTAGAGGTTTCAGTTCATAGTTGGCTGGCTCCAAGGCAGGGTGTCATGGCAGAGGGGCACTGCAGAGGAGGAACAGTTCATGGATGGCAGAAGGCAGCAAAACAGCAAAGTAGCAAAGCAGCAAGTGACAATAGCAGCCCTCTTTCTGTCCCTAATATTCTATCAAAGATACATGTCCTTAGGGCTAATAGTACTCACAGGCAGGGTGGGCTTTCCCATTATCCACACCCAGAACTATGCCAAATCAATCAGTGGAACTAATTTAGTAATCACATACCCTTAATCCCAGCATGACACAATCCCAGCACCACACACTCTAGATCCAGCCTCTGAAAATTCCCACCTATGATCATAGGAGGCTTTGGGGGCCATCTAGACACAAGCCAGATTATTCCACCCCTGGCCTCCTAAAGACTCATGCATATTCCTTTATTCAAAAGGCATTTAGTCCATCTCTAAGAGTTGTCAAAGTCCTAACAGTTTAACCACAGTTGAAAAGTCCAAGTCTAAAGTCTCCTCTGATAATTTAAGACAAACTCTTAGCTGTGAGCCCCTCCACAAATGAAAGTTAAACACTTCCAATGTACAATGGCACAAGATAGCCATTTCCATTCCTAAAGATACAAAGGGGGGCTAAAAAAGAATGGGATCAAAAGAAGTCCAAAATCCAGCAGAGCAAACATTAAGTCCTGTAGTTCCACATCCAGCATGCAAGGCAGTTTGTGGCAAGATGTCAACTCCAAAGATCTTGGGTGGCTCCTCACTATGGCACTGCGTGGAGTTGCAGCTCTCACAGCCTCTCTTGTGGGCTGGCTTTGCTAACTCCTTGCAGCTTTCCTCAGATAATCCACATACCTGGCTTTTCCAACCTTCTCTTCTGGGGTCTCCACTGCACCTTCAAGTTTCACACACTGCCTCCCAGGGACACTCTGCCTGCCCTCCCAGGCCTTCTTCTGAAATCTGGGTGGAAGCCTTCATGACCTCACAACTCTTGCATTCTGCATGCACCTAAAACTAGTACCTCGTGAATGATGCCAAAGTCTGCCATCAGCTGGAGCAGTAGCCAGGTTTCCTTCTCTTTTAGCTGTGGGGGTCAAGTGCCCGGTTTGTTGAGAACTCTGAACCCAATCCTGAGGAACAAATTCTCTAAGCTGCTGCCATTCTGGAACATGGTGCTCTGGGGCTCTTTTCTCACATCAAACACTTTCATCTTTGCAACCTTCAAGACTGGAGCCTTGTTGTTTCTTCTGATAGCCTCAGATCAATCTTTTACATTGTCCCATTCCTTCTCAGCAACCAAGTTTTCCTGTGCTCTATCTTTGCAGTCCACAGCTTTACTAAAGCTTCCTTTCTTGCTAAACTTACTGTTTTTTTTCCTTGTTTCAGGGAATCGAACTTAGGACCTTGCACTTGCAAGGCAGGCACAGCACCTCTGAGCTATATCCCTGGCCCCAAACTCACATTTAAAATCATTCTGATGGGCTCTTTGCTCTTGATTCTCAACATAGATTTGGCTAAAGGCCCCCAATAGTAGCCATACCACCTCCTCAATATTATACCATCTTGAAATTTCTTCGGCAAAGTTAATTAGATTGCAGCCCTTAGTCTCAGTCTCAAGCAAAGTCTCTGGACTTGAGGAAAATGCAGACAAACTTTCTGCTACAGCATAACACACATCATCTGGAATCCAACAGCCAAAGCAGTCCTTCCCAGTAGAAATCTTCCAAGCCTGTTTTTTACTGACAGCATTTCTGTTAGCATTTTGGTCTTCTGGGCTCTGACCATAATCTCCCATCAAGTACAGCTTAAGGCATTCTAGAAGCTTAAGGCTTCTTCAGCTGGCATCTCCAAACCTTTCCAAACTCTTCCCACAAGCCAATTCCAAAGGCTCCTGAGCCACATGGTCAGGAACAGTCAGAGGAACAACTCCATTTCTCTGGTACTAAATACTGTCTTAGTTACTTTTTCTCGTTGCTGAGACAAAATACCCAACATCCAAAGTTAAAAGAGGAAAGGTTTATTCTGGCTTATGGTTTGTAGAGGTTTTAGGCCATAGTTAGCTTGCTCCAAGACAGGGTGGCATGGCAGATGAGAAACAGTTCATGGCAGGCAGAAGGCAGCAAGCAGCAAAGTAGCAAAGCAGCAACATTCTTTCTGTCCATTATATCCTATCCAGGCTACCTACCCTTAGGGTGTGGGGAGTACTCACAGCCAGGATGGGGCATCCTTAATCCTAGCACTGCACTCTGAATCAATGTCAGCATTACATCTTTAATCCCATCATCACACACCCTAGGCCAGCCACCTCCAAAAACACCTACAAGAGACTTTGGGGTAACATCTAGATATAAGCTATAACAGGTACTATGAAACTAAATATATATAACTGTAATTCATTTGTGTGTTCACTAACTTATACTTGCCAAAAGCTGTGGAATATGCTGGGAAAGGTAGGGTAAACATAATGGTAATGTATCTTTCTAACTAAAGAAGTTGAGTATCAAATGGGGGACACAGGTGAGTAAAACACTGATAATATGTTGACTGATAAGACTGCCTTTTGAGGGAAGTGCCAGGTAATTAGAAACCAAGTATAGCACTGATAACTTTGTTCAGAGAGCAGGTGCAAATTCTTTCAAAAACCTCTGTTCCGAGAACAAAAGCATTCAGTCCAAGTACAATGTAGGGGGATTGAAAAGGTAAATGGCCTTGAAACACAAGTAGGATATTCAATGTCCTCCTGAGGATAATACATAATCAGTGAAATGTTCTCAACACGGGAGTGCCATGATCACAACAGAACAGAACTGAAGACAGAGACTAATTTGAATTATTAAAAAATTCACCCATGAAAGAGATGCCACAGTACTTGTACTTATTGAGAAGGTATGATAGAAAATACACTGAATGCTTAAATTTAAAAATTTATTATAATGAAAGACACACTGCCATTAATTCCCCTCAAAATACCCCTCACTTCAAAGACAATTGTCCCATATTTCTTGCCAATGTGTCTCCTGCTGTAAAAAGTTTTTATTTTATTTTTAAACACTCATTGTATTTTACAGTCACCCTTTGAATACATCCATGAAGTAAACAACTTTTGAAATGGCTACCAAATGACCCCTGCCTCCTAGAATTCATGTCCTTAAGTGATCTCTTCCCTGTCTGAGTGTGTGTGTGTGTGTGTGTGTGTGTGTGTGTGTGTGTGTGTGTGAGATGGCTGGACCCAGTTACTTGTTGCTAGTGATATCTTAAATTAAAAAAAGACTGTGACTTTCCCATAGACCCCCTTCTTAAGTTGCATTTTTTGGTGAACTAAACTGCATTTTCTAAGGTACCCTATGAAAAGGCCCATAAGCAAGGAATTAAGGACAGCTTCTGGACAACAGCCAGCAAAGGAACAGCAGCCTTCAGTTCAATAGCCCTGAACTCAATCCTTCCAGTAACCATATAGGTGAATTTACAAATAAAACACTCTCCAAGTGGGCCTTCAGATGAGGCCAAAACCCTGACGACACCTCATATGTAGCCTTGTAAGGGAACTTGAAGCAAAGGACTCAGCTGTGATCTGTCAAGATGCCTGATCTTGTCAGTAAATGTGTGTGCTTTCATTTTTGTATTTTGCAGTGCTGGGATCAAACCCAGGGGATCAAGTATGCTAAGCAAGTCCTCTACAACCGAGTGAACCTCCAGCCCCTAAATGTAAGTTCTTTTAATCTGCTAAAGCTGTGGGTAATTTGTGATAGATTCATAGGTATGCTATTTATAACAATAAGTTAATTTTCTTTTAACATGATAGTCATACACAAGTGTTAATCTATTTTCAAGTATAATTGTATTCATAGAAGCATGTATTAAAATATAAGAGATTTTTTCCTTGTAATTTTGGATGGAAGGGTCATTTAGTTGCTAACAAAAATACACCATCATTTTGCCTAATCTATGTGTTTAGAAGCCAAAAATGGGAAAAGACAATCTCACTAACTCACAGGTCAAATGGATAATATTAAATAGGACAAGAAATGTATAATGTTATGACTCTAATTTCAAAGGGGCTTAAATGAAAAAATCTATTTCATCACTTCATGCACTCTATTTATTAATATATTACTATCAAACACCTAATGATATGAAGACCACAATTCTTCACTCAATATTGGAGGAGCCAGACAACAAGTCACAGCAATGCTTTACCAGTGACAAATTCAATGCAGAGAATGGCTTAGAAAATCTTAGTCACTGAATAAATAGCTTTATTCTCTTCAGGGGATAACAAACAACATCTTACTTTGTTTTTAGCTTAGAAGACCTGTCCTCAGTGCCAGGGTAATAGGATTACATGTTTCACAAGATATTACAAGATATAAGACTCACAAGATATATGAAACTAGGTCACTGTTTGAAAACTATGCAACAAAATTCATAAATTGCAAAAGGCATAAAAGGCATTAAAAGCCACTGATACAGCACAGAGAGATGATGAAGAGAAAACTTGAGAGTAAATGCATTGTTGTCACTTACTGGTTATGTAACCAAAACATTGCTTAATCTTCCATAGCCTCAGTTTTTCACCTATACAACAATAATAAAAGTACCTAGGGTTGATGTGAGAACTAAATAAAATATTCATTTAAAATACCAAAGTAAGGGCTGGGGATTTAGCTCAGTGGTTCCATCGCCTGCCTCGCAAGCACAAGGTCCCGAGTTTGATCCCCAGTACCAAAAAAATTAAAAATAAAAATAAAATACCAAAGCTTTTGGAGCAAATTATATTTTTCATATATGTACAACTATTATTATAAAAACATGTGCTGTTGTTATGATTGCCATAATAATACGTGCTACTGTTGTTATTACAATTGTTATAGGCAGTCACTGTAGTGCTGGTGTTAATAGTTAAGGTAGTAGAATAACCACACTATCATCAATATATAAAGATGTAGGCTGGGGATTTAGCTCAGTGGTTCCACCACCTGCCTCGCAAGCGCAAGGACCCAAGTTCGATCCCCAGTACCCCCCCCCAAAAAAAAGATGGAGACATTTTGAAACCTGTTTAGAAGACAGAAGGTATTCTATCTCAACTTCACTCTACAATTGGTGACTTATAATTAAAAGGTGGTATGTAGTTTTGTCTCAAAAATTTCTTGCTTCCTATTTTATATACAAGAAATGATTAATGCTGGAAAATGCCAATTAGAAATGTACATATTATATCTCCATTAAGTTGAAACATTTAAAATGTTCATAATGAAAAGAAGCTTTGTTAAGGTGATAAAAATAATGAGTTTACCTACAGAAATGCAAAGAGTGTTTTATATATATAATAAATGATGAAATTATGCACAGGTACTACAATAGATTGAATACTTTGTTTCACTAAAATTTATTTGTTGATGGTACATGCTTATAATCTCAGTACTTGGGAGGCTGAGGCAAGAGGTATCACCTCACATTAGAGGCAAGCCTGGGCTACATAGTGAGTTGAAGGCTGGTCTGTAATATATAGCAAGCTTTGCATGTAGCAGTATTGTAGCCAATAAGCTTTATCCAAGATGTGATTATTGTTAATTGTAATATACAGCAAGATCTTGTCCCCAAAATCCAAATAAATGAATGAATGTATGAATGAGTGAATGAAATGAAATCCATACATTGAAACCTAACTCCTAGGGTGATGGTATTAGGAGATGTGGCCTTTGGGAGGTGATTACGTCCTGAGGGCAGAGTCCTTATAAAAGAGACATCTAAGAGCTAGCTCACTCCTTCCATGTGAAGATATAGTAAGAGGCAACCTTTATGACTTCTAGTACATTGATCTTCCTAACCTCTACAACCATGAGAAATAAATTTCTATTGTTTATCAGCTACTTAGTTTAAGTTATTTTATTACAGCAGCCCAAAATAAGACAAGTAAGTGTGGTTGTGAGTTTGCTGTCTGAAAGATTTAAACCTTCCTCATTTGTTCCATTATGTATTAAAGGTTGCACTACAGAAGTATGCATGCTGTGTCATTAAGATGACGAATTACTTCTTAGGACACCCACTCTCTCTAGACACTTTGGCACCATCTTATAAGGCATATGCACTCTGAGACCGACACTCATTATTTTCAAGTCAGTTTCAAGAATTTCTATACTATGAAGACATAGCTAAATTAGACTGTACTATTCATTTGTCTTTTCATTACTTCACTAAATACAGAACATTGTACTGAGCAATTAAACGGGGTGGTTATCTTCCAAAGCAGTCAGCTGATTCTCAGGCTGAAAAACACAATTTAAACTATGATCCCAGAGGAAAAGTACTTTTATACAAATACACTTTCAAACTCAGTTTCACCATAATTGAAAGCTATGCCCAATATTTCAAGCATTGCAAAATGCCATTTATATGCATGTAAAATATTTATAGCAGCTCAATTTCTATTATTATTAAAGCTAAATTGTACTCTAAATATTATTGAAGAAGCTAAACTTTATTAACCTCTTATGTCTATTTCTTATATTTCCTCCAAGCAAAATTAAAACCAAAGAAATTGTTTACAACTTCCACATACACACTATCTTTGTATTTCCTCAAACCTCTAGAGAACCCTAGAAACTCTAATTAGAATTATCACTTACAAGCTACATTTTATGACTTCAAATTTAGTTAATATTCACCATCATGGTTTTAATTCTTATATAATATCACTATTATCTATAAATTACTATATATTTTTAAGTAAAATAACTGTCATTGTAACATTAATGTCTGCAAATATTATCAAATTGCATAACAAACTATAACTACAAAACATGTACCCTTTACACAAATTCCAACAGTTATATATATGATGGATATTCTACAATATCAACAAGTTCTTCTATAGCTGCCCCTACCTACAGAGAGGATTCAAAATATACTTTGTCTTATGATTTCATGATGGCTTGTAAGAAGAACCTAACTATCATAAGCATGAGAACATAGCATTTGAAAATTTGAAGAGGCCTTAGAGCTGAAGATTAAGAATCTGTCCTGGTCAGAATATCATGTCTTTCCTAGCCTATTGCTATTCATTCATAATCAATGATCCTTCACCTATCTAAATTCGTATCACTTATCTGCCCACCAAAGGCCTGCCCTATGGTAAATAAAATTTTTGTGTTCTTAATGCTTATAGAATAAAACTCAATTTCTTCAGTGTATAAATTTTATCTATTATTTTCATCCTCCATGTCTTTTCACTCTATATACCAAGCCAAAAGGCTGCTTGCTGCCTGTACTTTCAACAGCCCAATAGGCCACACCCCTCAAGCTATCCTTAAACTCTAGAGATCCAACTTAAAAAATCAAACCCTAATTTGAAAATATTTCTTTTTGTAGTAAAAAGCTGAATTTCAGCCAAACACAAACAACCAAGGTTCAACCAATCACAGGCAGCCAAGAGATGTGACCATATTAAAGAATGCAAAGGCCTAGCTCAGCCAATGAGCTGATTTCTCTCCTTTGTTTCTGTGTTCAGCCTATAAAAGCTCACTGTTCACACTGCTGGCCAGAGTTCTCCAGAGTTGTTCAGGTTTTGGCCGTTGCACAATTCATGAATCATTCTTTGCTCAAATAAACTCTGTTATACTTAATATTTCTAAAGCTTTTATTTTAAAAATTTACTAATGGTGCTTTCTGCTTAGAATCATTTTTTTCATTCTTTCACTACTGAAATGCTAGTTACCTGTGAAGGCTTGGCTTCACACCTCTGGGATCCCCAGTTTCCTTACTAAAAATTTCCTATTATTATTTTCTTTTCCTATAGCTTTAAAAAAATATCTACTCCAATATTTACTACAACTTCACTAACTAGAGTGTCAATCTTCCTACCTCCCACACAGTGAGTTTTCTAGTACACAGACAAGACATTATTCATTTCTTTCCCTCCCATTTAGTATAGCAATTTACACAAAGTTGGTACTTTATGAATTTGTTAATTGAAAGGAGATGCATTCTATCTTAACACAAATAATCTATTTTTTAATAAAATATTAAAGGGCTGGGGATTTAGCTCAGTGGTTCCGCTGTCTGCCTCACAACCACAAGGACCTGAGTTCAATCCCCAGTACCAAAAAAAAAAATTAAAAAATTAAAAAATAAAAATAAAATATTAAAAATAATTTTCTCTAATACTTTAGGTATAAATAATTCAAATAGAAGGTACAATTTTATATTATTTTCAAATATTAAATATTTACATACTTAAATATAATAGATATTGGAAGTAGTATATTTTAAAACTTCTTTGCATTAAGTAATTCTAAGCTATTCTAAATTTTAAACATTTTCTTGAAAATAGACTACTAACTCTTTACAGTGCATGTAGCAGGAACAGAGTCATGAACTCTACAGCACCCTCACAGCACAGTAAATTCTTGACTTACAAAAATTTGAGTTGCAAACTTTCACAGATACAAGTGAACCTCGCATTACGGACATTCACAAATGTGAACAAAACATGGGGAAATAGCTCACATATCCATCAGACATTGTCACAATTGTGTTATTGCATGTTTACTGTACAGTGTGATAGTGTACAGTATTTTTATGTGTATGTTTGGGTTTTTTATGCTCTACACCATATATTTCTGTCAAAGGTGTATAAGACCTGTTGGACTTATGAATAAATTCAACCTACAAACGTTCCTGCTGAACGGAACTCATTCCTAAGTTGGGGACTTATCTAGAGGGAAGTTTTCAAAGGTTTTGGAATACTGAAACTAAGAGTTTTGAAAATAGGTCTTAGAAAAAATGAGTATGTTGCTCATTTTAGAATATAGCCAAATGGCTGCACTGAGCAGCAGAATGGGGAACAAAGTGATGCTCCACATCTAGGAAAGTCAGGGCAGTAAAGTTAAGTTTGTTGGAGCCAGAGCCTCCTGCTGATTTCTTTCTAAGCAAGCCAACTATTTCCCAAATTATACATCATGGTTTTGCAGTGACAAGGAACTCAAGCTATAACAGGAAGATCAATCAATAGTTACTGACTATTACTTAAAAATGGCAGATTTGTATCATTAAATTTTGTTTTGGCTATGCTATACATGTCTAGAATATTCCATGATGCTTAAATGATTTCCTAAATGTTCCTTCAGAAATAATCTTAGTAAAAGTAATGGCATTAACAGGTCCACCTACCGTGATTTTGTGCTTATATATTCAAAATTAGAAAACCAGGAATAATATCACAAGAAAAGTTTGGAGAATTAAAGTTAAGAGGAATGGGAATGCAGCATTCACAGCAGTGAGTACATGAAAGCCTTTTGATTTTACTTGGGTTTAATTTGGTTTTAGCAGTAAGAATTGCTTCTAGAATTGCTTCTTATAACTGATTAATTCTACCAAGTTGTAAAAGAAAATTTCTTTCTGAATTAGCAGTTGCATGAAGTCGCAATATCTAAAATAAAACAAAATGAAATGAAAATAACAAAACATATGGAAAAAGCATTAGGTAAATAAATGGGGGAAATGAATTAATATTTATTAAGTGGCTGCTAGATACCAAGCACTGTGCTGGGTGCTTTAAACAGATAACCTTATTCCTCATAACGCTACTAAGTTAACATTACTATAGTTATTTTATGGATTGTAAAATGCAGTCACTGCAGTTAAAAGTATCATTACCACAATGCAAGAATATGTGACTATTTCCTCTGGTGTTTTCTACTATATAATACTACCCTTAGAAATGCTATACAGAAATGAGTTTTATATTTACCTCTGTCTCTAAGGTCAGTTTCATTTATAAAATAAAGAGGCTGTACTTATTTGTTTGTATGTCTAATTTGACTAAAATGTTATAAAATCTGCTTCGTGTGTACTCAATACAAATAAATCAGTAAGCAAAAAGAGCAGCTGCTCAATAGAAAATGTGCCATGAACTAGAGGGAGAAGTTCACAGAAAAAAGAAGACACACACTGCCTGTGGGTAAAAGAAAAGCTGCACAACTTCATTCCTAATTTAAGAAGTAAACATCATGACACCAATCATTCACCATTTTCATCTCTAAGATGGGTAGAGAATGTGGAGGAGATGCAGATTGAATAATCCCTATCCAAAATGCTTGCATCTGTGTTTGACCTTTTCCAGAACTGTTTGAGATTTTGGATTTTTTCCAGATTACAGAATATGTGCACATACACAATAAGATATCTTGAAGATAGGACCCAAGTCTAAACAAAAAATTAATTTTTGTTGGGTTTTTTTTGTTTTTTTTTTGGTACCGGGGATCGAACTCTGGTCCTTGTGCTTGCGCAGCAGGCGGCGAAACCACTGAGCTAAATCCCTGGCCCCTGAAATTAATTTTTGTTTAACAAATACCTTATACATGGGACCTGAAGTTAGTTTTATATAATACTTTTAGTGCTTCTGAGTATTGACTGCAATTTATCACATGAGGTCAAGTATGCAATTTTTCACTATGGCTTCATACTGGTACACAAATGTTTCAAATTTTGAAGCATTTCAGATTTAAGACTACAGATGCACAATCTACATTCATATACATTCCTAGTGGCACTGTAAATTGATACAAATGTTTGGAAATAAAATTCATTTTTCAAAGTAGAAAATATATGCAGGTATTTCACTTCTAGAATTTATCCTACAGACAGTCTCACATATGTACACAAAGGCATATATAGAAATGTTTCCCACAGCATTTTTGAAACAGTATAACAATGGATCTAATTTAAATATGCCATAATAGGAGGCTGGTTAAATGAATTAAGATAAATCCAAACCACAGAACTGTAAGCATTATTTAAAAAACAGGGTAGTGAATCTTGCCAGTCAACGGCCCTGACTGATCATTGACTCTTAAAAGCCTGAGTCTCTAGCCTGCTGGCCTACTCTACAAACATCGATTTTCCAGGCTCCACAATTCATTCTCATCCTGAGCATGTTGCTGAGGTATGCCTCTGCCAGCTAATCCACACCGTTCTGTGACTTTGCCCAGCCTCAAGCTACATAGGAAGGACCCTGGAGACCCTCAAACCATGCAATGAAATCTGAAAGAGGTACAAGAGAAAATGGAGTGGCAAACAATAAATCAGCCTCTCCAAGACTCAGGAATCTAGACACTGGAAACTAATAATTTGGGGAAGAAAAGAAGAAAGGAAGTGAACTAAAACCCAAGAAAGATCTGATGGGAAATTTGGAGCCTACAGAGAAACTGAAGAGATAGAATACAATGCAGAAAAAAAAGGAACAATCTGCACTTTCTCCCTGGCTCCTCGCTTACTGCACAAGAGAAAGTAAGATTGAATCTACAGAGACACAGAGAAAGTGGGAGACTCCAGAGGCCTTCAGGAAGAAAAGCAGCAGTGGAACAGATCAGTGGATGCTGTCTGTTGCAACAGCTGGTGAGTGACTCCATTCCAAGTGCCAGCTATATCCCAGGGAGACAGTGGTCGGACAACAGTCCAGGGAGCGGTCCACTGAACCCAAGACTCAGAGCAGCCAGGGGTTGGCTTCATTTCAGGGTTCTCAATGTTAGGCTCCTACAGTGACGGGGTAAGGGAGTGTGATGGGAGGCAACTATGGTCCACGAGCCATGGTCAGTCTAGCAAGAGATTTAATAAGAAGTTTAAGCTAAACAACCCAGGCCCCATATGAAGGGCCAGAGGCCAGGCTCAGGCTGAATTGCTGTGCAATTGAAAGTCCCAGGATTGGCAACCTCCCCATAATCCCACCGCCTGCTTGCTGGTAACTGCATCCAGCACAGATCTGGGATCTAGATGCCTTCTCTACCTACTATGTTTCCAAAAAAAATAACACCAACAAGAAAATAGTCATTACCATGTTGATGGCCAGTGTCATATATAAAATTATATCCCATTATGCTCTTGATCAGTAGTTACTCTGTAATGGCAAGTAAAGCAAAGATAGGCTGATTGGGCCTGGCCTTTTTGATCTGTAATTTTCAAGACTGATTATTTTCTAGTTAGGTCTTATTTTTAGGGAAACACAGTACCAGCATGCACAGGATACATTTTGAATTAGACATTGGCCCAAAACTATAGACCCCAGAAGAAAACCACACCTTCAAAATCACAGAGAATTTTTTTTTCTGTTTGTCTTGTTTTTTTTTCTTTTGGTTTTTGTGTGTGTGTTGTTTGTTGTTTTGTTCTGTTTTATTTTTTTCTTCTTTACCAGTTTCTTGGGGCTTGGGAAAGGTTTATTTATCCTTCTGCCTTGCTTATTATCTCTTTTACTTACTTTATTTTTCCTCTATTTTTTCTTCTTCTCCTTTTGATCACTTCTCCCTTTTATTTACTCTCTATGGAATTTCTTTATTGTTTCTTCCTCTTTTTCTTTTACTACCATGTCTTGGTAGTTTTTTTTTTCTCTTACCTATACCTAACTCTATAAACATCCTTCTACTCCCCCAGTAACATCCTTTGTACAACTTCTCTCTCTTCCTTCTCATGTGATAGAGTTTAAGGTATCCAAGTTTTCCTCGTGCACCTGTATCTTTAACAGTATAACCATGAAACTTTGTTATCTTTCCATAGTTAATGCTATAAAATTACTGTTGAATTCTTCTCTACCATTAGCAAAGATATAGCTGTTATATTTAGTAAATATAAGCTGTTAGTTAACACCTGAATTGTCTTAATGTTTACATCATAATCACAGATTTCTTCTCTAGGTTTAAGTGTGGTACATAATAGATTCTTATGGTATGTTAATATCTAATTTATCTTGGATGATACTACTGTAGCTTATTCACTTGATATTAATAAGGTTGCAAATTTGCCACTACACTTCTCTGTAAAGTCAACACTCAGATTACCTTTGTGACATAATAAATGATGAACGAATACATGAAAAAATGTTCAACATTTCCAGCCATTTGAAAAATACAAATTAAAACAACACTGAGATTCCATCTCACTTCTGAAAGAATGGCTACCATTAAGAAATCAAAGCAGTCCGCGCCAACCGCCGGAGACCACTGGGTAAGGCAGACACCAGCAGCCCGCGCCAACCACCAGAGACCACCAGGTTGCCAGAGACCACACTGCACAGACGCCTTGCACAGCATCTCAATCCCCACAGTAGAGGCGACAGGGGGGAACACAGAGGCCATGGTTATGAGCCCCAGAAGATAGAGCAGAAGTGAACAACAGAGAGGGCCTTTCTGACACTCCTCAATGAAAATTGAAGCCCACTGGGAAAGTGAAGAAAATCTCTTCAATAAAAGCACACTAGACCAACGTGGTTGGTAAGTTGGTGGGATCAGCACCTCTCACAGAAACCCGGACTTGCTTATGGGGGAGGACAGCTGGAACCTGCAGTAGAACCTTGCAGAGTTTAATCCTGCAGGAGGTCAGGGACCTCAACTTGGACTTTGCAGCCAGAAATCAGCCTGAATCTCAGTAGACTACAGCTAGATTGCTGAGACTAATCGACGTAGACCCACACACTACTGCCCACATTGTCTAACAGGACAGCAGAGACATAACTCAAGGGAGACCATTTTTTGGTTTGTTTGTTTTGTTTTATATATATATATATATATATACATATATATATATTTTCTTCTCTTTTCTTTTTCTCTCTCTCTATCCCTTCTGGCTCTATATTTCTCTCCCTCTTTGTTCCTGTTCCTGTCCCATTCTGAATTTTTTTTCTCTCTCTGTCCTCTTGACTACCACTTTTATAAAAAGGTGAATAGAATTTCTACCTTCCATATTGTTGTCAGTTTGTTCTGTACATCTCTGTTCTTTCACTCTGCTTCTCCTCCAGTCTTCAACAGATCCCCACAATTTGCATGATCTTCCCGTGTCCTCTAGTCTCACCTCTAACCTTTTCCTCTCCCTTTATCTCTCTACCCCTCCCTCCCTAACCTCTGTTAAATCCTTATCTGGAAGGGTAAACTTGCCATATTAAAGGGTTTACTTACTAAAAACATATTTTGGGCTGGCCCTAGATTTTGATCTAGCTCCTGTGGTTAAAGATGACAGACTAACTGTTACCACAAATTGTCATTTTCTAAGCTGTGTTTGATGCTGATTTTGTCAATTGGGCAAAGGTGTTATGATTGATCTAAACAGTTGTCCTCCCTGGTATACTGAAAATGAGATTGCCTAAGAGTCATTAGAGACTCAAAGCCTAAAAAGTCCAGCTATACCTGGAAGATATCTCTAAGAAGCAATCACTCCATAGGGGCTCTAAACACCATAATAAAGATACACAAAATAAGAAATATTGGAGTATCAGCCCAGGAATTAAAGCAAAAAACAGCACCAACAATAGAATTAAAAATGAGAAGACACCTTGACAGGTCACAAACACAGACTTCCAGCTCACCAAAGGCAAATTCTGGGGGAAACATGGAAAAATATGACAATCAACCACCTGGACACCCTGAACTGATAGCACAAGAAGTAACAAAACAGATGAATGAGGCTCTAGAAAAATTCAAAGCAGAAATAATTTCCCAGATAACTACAGAGATGGTGAGTAGAGTGAAAGACATGATTAGAGGCTCTAGAACAGAAACAGATAAAAAAATAGATGAGCTCAGAACCATGCTGGAAGCCATGAATGCCCAGCATAAGAAAGAAATGGAAACCATGAGCACCCAACATTGGAAAGAAATGGAATCCATGAAACAGATTCAAACAGATATCCAGAAGATTAAAAACTCCATTGAAAGTATTCACAGCACACTGAGCGATTGTGAAGATAGAATATCAGATATAGAACACAGGATTGCGGTTAGTGACCATGAAAAGAGAGATTTCTTCAAAATAGTAAGGGACCATGAGAAATCAATCCAGCAGCTGCTAGATGATGCAAAGAAGAATAACATAAGACTGATAGGAGTCCACAAAAAAGCAGGAGAAAATACAGATGATGTAAAAAAAAACTGTTCACAGAAGTACTAGTAGAAAACTTCCCAGACAGAGGTAGAGAATTGGACATACAGATAAGTGAGGCATATAGAACTCCAACTAGCCACAATAAAAAAAAAAAAGCTACACCTAGACATATAATAGTCAAGATCCCAGAAATGCAACAGAAGAACAAAATCCTATAAGCAGTTAGAGAAAAGAAACAAATGACCTACAAAGGAAAACCCATCAGAATCACAGCAGATTTCTCAAAACAAACCCTGAAGTTAAGGAGAGCCTAAAGTGAAGTATTTCAAACCCTAAAAGAAAATAACATCAACCTAGACTGTTGTATCCTGCAAAATTGTCTTTCAAAATCAATGGGGAAATTAGATACTTCCATGACAAAGAACACCTGAGAAATTTCATGAACAGCAAACCAGCACTCCAAACAATTCTAAAAATATCCTAGAAAAAGACAATGAAGTTCACAACTCCATGAGCCCCAACAGAGCGAAGCCACCAGGCAAGGCAAGAAACTAAAGGGAAAGGGGGGAAAAACAAAAAATAAAAGAGCCAACAACAGTAAAACATCATGACAAGAATGAGTCAATATCTATTGATTATAACTATCAAGTGGGAGGGGTAGGGCAAAGGAAAGAAGGGAAAGGAAAAATTATGAGAAAAGGAAAAAATGGAAACAAAGTCTTTGTAAATAGGGAAGGGAGAATAGGAAATGGGGAAAAAATAAGAACCAAGATATATCATGTAAAGGTACAAGCACCCAATGATAAATGTAATTGTATTGTATACCTAAAATGTACCAATAAAAGAATCTAAGGAAAAAAATAAATCAACCAATAATGAAGTCTAGTGATGCTATGAAGAAGAAGGAACCCTCCTTCATTATTGGTGGGAATGTAAATTGATAGAGCCACTATTGAATTTAGTATGCAGATTCCTCTAAAAAACTAAAGTAAACCACTCTATTTGGCCTGGCTATTCTCCTTCTAGGTATCTTCCCGAAAAAGTTAGAGGCATACCATTGTGATGTGTGCATATCCATGTTTATAGCAGCACAATTCATAATAGTCAAATCTCGGAAGCAACCTATATGTCCATATAGATGAATGGATAAAGAAAATATGGTACTTACACACAATGGAGTGCTACACTGCCATACTAAAAGGTAAGCAAGAGTCATTTGTAGGAAAATGGATGCACCTTGCGACCATAATGTTAAGTAAATCAGATATACAAGCTTAGATGATGCACAGTTTCTCTCATATGAATACCTCAATAGGTAAAGAAAGTGTGAAATAAACAACATATAATAGGAGAAAAGAAGTTATTGTAACCCAGCATGGAGAAAGTATCTAAAAATGTACATTGAATTAAAAATTTCAAATCCCCCCCCAAAAAACCCACAAAGTACAACACAAATTACAAGCTCATATGAAATAAACTAAATATATTTACACAAAAGAAGTCATAAAAGCCAAGGAATGATAAATACCTTATCCTTCTAGCAGTACAGAATACTCTTAAGAGATAATGTGAGAAATCAACAATTTTCTCTGTAGAAGTTGTTAAGTCTGGGACTAGGGAAAGTCACTCTTTTTTAAAAAACCATTTATCTTTCTTTTAAAAAATAAAATTATATGACTCCTCTGCTATAAGCATGAATACACTGCTACAAAAATTTATCAATTTTAAAAAGTGATTATAATAGTTATCTCTGATCACTAAAGAACCATTTAAATGTGAAGTTTAATGTATCAAATAAGAAAAAAAAGTCAAAATTCTTCAAAATAGTATAATCACTCCATATTTCTGTATATGTTAACTGTGGTCTTTAAGGAATAATAAATAGAGCACAAAAAAATTCCATGCTTAATTGAACAATCACTTCTGCAATAGCTAATGAAACATATATAATATGTTGAAACACAATGCCAAAAAAGAGTGAACCTCAGTAATTATGGGAATGAGAAGTTACCTAAAAGTATGAAAGTTATAGGTGAAATACACAAGAAATTATGGATTGAAATATAAACATAGCATTCTACTATTAAATCAGTAAACATATTTATTGGGTATCAGATTTTGATATCTATCCAGAAAATCTACTCATAACTAAAACTATGAAATTTCCTAGAAAGGAAATTGATAAGTAATACAAATGTAGTGGGAAATACTATATAGTCCATATGGCACTAATCTTACTCCAATTTCATGAAAACTTGTGAGTCATTAGAATCACTATGTCATTTTCTCTTACATAGTGAATCAGCAAATCCATGTCCTCTTCTCAGAGAAAATTAAAATTTTATAATTTTATATATAATACACGTATTAAACAAAAGTAATATCTATTTTAAGATGAACAATAACACTCATGCAAAACAAAATTTAATATGTTAATCTATGTTTGACACTATGTACTAGGGAAAATTATACACACACACACACACACACACACACACTACTCAAAAATTTCAGTCAAACACTGAATTCTAATAAATCAGAATCAGGAATTTAAATTTTTTTTAAAAAGAAAATGTACCTTTTATCTGGGTAGCAAAATTCAGGGTCAGTTTTGCAAAGAGATCTGGATTCTCAAACTTTTCTTCTTTTACTTTTAACCAGAAACAGTTCTCAGATAATTCTTTGGGATCAATCTAAAACAAAAGTAACAAATACAAGCTTCTAAACTGTTACTTTATATTTAATTTTTGAAAGAATTCATTTTCACTGAGGATGAATCATAATTCTTTTGTTCATCTACCCACGAATCAATTTTAGGATGTTTCAAAATAGCCATCTAAGAGTAAATATTCAGTGGAAAACCCTCAGAATTCTGTTGGTATGCAGCCAAGTTAAACAATATCAATAGGCTATATAGCAAATTACATTTAAAAAAATCTTCTGCTGAAAATAACCTTAAAAATAATACAATAAATCCCCCTTGAACTCACATATATTCTTCTCACTTCTAGATTTTTGAAAACTGGGAAGCTGAGATATAGAAAAATGAATTTCTTATGCTCCCTGATTATGCTGAAGGCAACAGACATAATAATACCTAATAATACATACTTCCTACTATGCATTAGGTACTGTGTAGGTGATTTGCAATATTAACTCATCTGATCCTCACTATAATCCTTTAATGCAGAACCTCTATGTTGAAGACAAGGAAAGTGAGCACTATACAGTTTAAGTAGTTGCCCAAATGAGTAAATGGCAAGGTGGGATAAAAAGCCAGTGCAGTTCAGAGGATGGTCTTAACTACTACACTGAAATCCAACACGTGAATTTTGCACTTGGAGTATATCATGATGTTTCAGTGATATGTAAGTGCCACAGCAATGTGTGATAAAATAGTAAACATATTATTACATTTACATACATAGATAACTAGTCCAAATATTTTGACGGACTGTGCCTCATTAAAAATAACTACCCTGTTGGTCTAGGAAAGTAGCTCAGTAGTAGAGCACCTGACTAGTATTCATAAGGCACTGAGCATAATCCCCAGCATTGAAACAAAAAGCTGTTCTAAAATAATTTATACCTCATTTACCCATGAGCAGAGCATAAGTATATGTGTATAAGTATATGTGTGTGTGTGTGTATATACATATATATATATATATATATATCTGGTACCGGAGATCGAACTCAGTACCTTGCACTTGCAAGGCAGGTGGCGGAACCACTGAGCTAAATCCCTGGCCCTATGCTGAATTTTTAAAAATGATTTAATCAAACCAACTTACTAAACAGACCCATTATGATATGACCTTTATGCTCTTCAGTATAGCTAATTGTATTTTCACTAGAAAATAAATTCCCAAGAATGAGGACTGTGATAATCTTATAACTTTAAAAAAAATATTATTCGATGACAATAATAATAAGCCATGATAACACGTAGAAGAAAGCGTTTTCATTCAGCATATTTAAAAAACCATCAGGTTACAACACTACTGAATATAGTCACCTACTCCAAACTACTATATGAAAGTATAAAACTGAAAAAAATTTCCTAAGAGCAAAAAATAGTAATATAACGAGGCTTAATAACAATAAAAATATTTTTAAAAGTTAAAGTACTTAACAATAATAAAAGAATCAAAATCGGTTTTCATTTATTGATAAAATACAAACATTATTTTGTAAACCATTTCAGTATTCTTTTTGAAAACCTCATAATCTCAAAGTATCTAGGGAATTTCCACTTATCTCTAGGTAGTTAACTGGAACATGGACTAATGGTGAACTTGTAAAGCAAAGGAGAGCAATACAGTCAGTAGTCATCATCTCAAACATTAGGTACTACTTATACATAGGAGTGCAGTTATCACTGCTGTACAAAGTCAAAAACTCTAGCTAAAGCATTACCTTTGACCAGTTTATTCTCTTCATGGACACTTCAGGTTTATAAATTTTTTTGTGCTTCATTCCATAAGGAAGATCAAGTGGTGCTCCTGGGGGAAGAGGAATTCCTCCAAGGGGTGGTGGTGCAGGAGGCCCCCCAATCAAAGGTGGCAGTGGTGGTGGTGGCGGTATTGGTCCTATTCCATGTAATGGAGGTGGTGGAGGAGGAAGAACTCCTGTAGGTAGAGGTGGTGGAGGTGGAGGTGGTGGTGGAGGTGGCCCAGCACCTGGCACTGGAGGTGGTGGAGGAGGGCCTAGAGGTCCTAATGAACTTGAAGGTCCATGTCCCTGAAATAGAAATAATCCAAGTTTAAACGCTTATAATAAAATGCAGCATAAAGAATACATGTCAGTAGATATTTATGGTTTGGTGAAGATTATATATGGCTTAATTAATTTTACAGGTTACATACTGTAATAGTACACACAAAAACTTACATAGACTTTTGATAAGCATTATAATCTCTGGACAGTGACAGCTTCTACTAATTAATCAACATTAGGAAAGCTGACATCCTCTAATATTTATAAAATAATCCTCTAAAATAATGAAAAATTATCTTTCATTATAAATACTTCCAAAGAAGAAGTAATGCACATGGCCTGAGCGTTTTAGACTAGCTGGTCTGAATATAGAATAATTAATACAAGGTCATGGATTCAAATCCCTTGGAAGGCAATTAGCCTTACACAAGAGTCTGTTTCATAGCAACAGTAACTCAACCATCTTTTAAAACCTATAATTAGGCTGTGTGTGGTGACATACACCTGTAATCCCAGCACTCATGAGGCTGAGGCAGAAGGACCACCACAAATTCAAGGCTAGCCTGGTCTCTGATCTACATAGTGAATTCAAGGCCAGCCTGAACTGTATAGTGAAAGCCTGTCTCAAAAAAAAAAAATTAATACTAAGTACCATCCATTTGCATTATAATTTGATTGTTAACATTTTTACATCCATCATTTCTTTTATCCTTATTATGACCTTGTAATGTAGATAGGGTATTTTTATGTCACGCAATTACACTGCTTACAGATGAGGAAACTATAAGTGCTAAAAAGTTAAATTACTGAAAAAGGTCACATAGTCTGAAATGCAGTTTGAAATCTGGCTGTTCCCGCAGTCAATGCAATCCTCTTTTACTACAGTAGCCCTTCTCTTCTGGAAGGAATGGGTGTCATGCCAGGAGAAAAATTAATTCACACTGACTACAAGAAGAGAATAACTTATTTCTACTATGGGAAAGTAACTTCAAGTTCATTCTGTAATGGCAATGGATAATGGATGAAAAAGAACACTGCATTCAATATTGTCTTCTTTTCTGATGATTACTCTGTACACATTTCTTTAAACTACTACTGATCACAAGGGTTCAATTTTTAAAATGCATAAAAAAGTGGAGCTATTCACTACAAACATTTCCAAGAAACCACTACCAATGAACAGATATCTTTGGTAATCAAGATAGGATATTAGATTAATTGAATAAAGGGATTAAAACTATTAAATTTCTTGGCATAGCATTATTTTCATTTGGGAAAAGATCCTTTTGTATCAACACAAATTTTCTATTTGAACTACTGTATAATAAACAGAAATATTTTTACAAAATAAATAAGTTGGAACATATTTTTAGAAGAATCAATTTAAATGATTTCCTATTTACAAAAATATTAAAAGTTAACACACATATCTAGACAGGATCATGGAAATATTTCCCATGATATTCACTCCACATTGACCAAGTATTTTCTTCACATATATGTTTATGTGTGTATATAAATACATATGACTAAAGTGTTTCTATACTTAAGAAATGACAGTCCTCCCTTAGCGTGAAATCCCTGCCTAAGACCAGGAAAAATCAGAATTAAAATGTACAAAATTACTTTATTTTTAAAGTAAAACTACTATTTTAAAAGTTTGATTTTTTAAATCCTGACTGAGATAAAATAACTGTGGGGAAATTAAAAGTTCAGGAAATTAGTAGTATATCCTACAAGTTTTGTGTATGCATTTTTCAACACAGTACTTTTGAAAGGCGAAAGCTGTGTTCCATTTTAAATAGCATAAAGAAAAATTAAGAGAGAGCAAACAGACATATTTATAAACAGCAATTTTTTGTCTCAGGTATCTGTTATAAAATTTGTGAAACCACAAATTCAGCATGTGCAAGGTCCTAGGTTGAACCCTAGCATCATCAGAAAACAAAAAATTTAAGACGAAAAAGGATCATACTCAAGGTAAATGCATATTTTACCTATTGAGAATGTTTAATATTTATATTTAAAAGCTTTTAAAAACCAATCATATCAACCCTTTTATTCCCTTGCATGAGTAATTAGGAATTGAACAATGAAATTAGGCAACAATATAGTATTGTGAATCACACATAGCACATGAATGATTTAACATTTGATACTATTTGGTGCACACTAAAGAGTGTTGTGTGACTGTACTTTTTTGGCTAATTTAGTAATTAATAAGTAACTAATCTTTGAGTAAGGCCTTTGCTAGATACAGTAGTGCCTTAAGAATAAAAAACACATATACCTCATGATTCTTACACTCATGTGGAAGAAAGAGAAAGCATGTAAACAAATACAGTATGACTGGTCTAAAAATGTAATATAGAAGGTTAGAGAAATTCCCTAATGTAGTTTTTACTGAAGCTTTCCAAGGGATGTCTGAGTACTGAGTTTCTCCTTTAAAGGATATGTTTCACAGGTACAGATGAGCAAAAAATGGCATTTCTGAGAGAGAATATCATAAGCCAAATTTCTCAACTAAATTAAATGAAAACACTATTTCCAGAATAAGTTAATAGGTTTTCTGAATGTAAAGAGTTCTGTGGTTAAATGAGTCTTAAAAAGCTGTATGAGAAAGAGGTTTCTTCAGTAAAGGACACTTGGACCCTTTAATATATTAATGAGTATTGTGCTGCGCCAAAAAGGAATTTTATGTGTACCCAATTAAGTGAACTATAGAATGATTTCCTTATAAAACTCCATTAGCATCTCTGTAACTTATGTTTGAGAAATGCTGGCAGAAGGAAATGTATAGAGGGAGTAAGTTGCAAACATAATAAGAGGGAAAGGTGACTTAGCCGGAGCTGATGCTGCAGGCAGAGGAGCAGTCACACCCTAGTCTGCAAAGGGGGCATAAGTGATCCCATGCCAGAAGGTCCTAAAATTCTAAGTAAGGAGATTTTATTTAATGTGTACTAAACCTGCAACCATTGAACATATGAAAGCCAAGGGTAATAATACTGAGGTTAGTGTTTTAGGAAGATTAATTTGCCACTTAGCATACAGGATGAATTTGAAAGGGAAGAGAATATAGACCAGAGAAAAATGAGAAAACAACTGTAATAATTCAGGTAAGATGTAATGAGTAGACCTAAGGACTTCTGGGTTTTGATGCAAGAGGGGGAAAAGGACATAAAACAGTGACTAGCTTAATTTGCCATAAGTAGGGCAGCAAAAAGGGAAAGAAAACTCCAACTTAACTAAAAAGTGGTGGTAAAATTTAAACAAAAAATAACGGAGACAAAGCTGGTTTGAGGAAAGACAAGATCAGGAATACTGATTTTGATTTCAATATGCAGCAAACCTTCCTATGGGAATAGCTAATCAAAATCTGGAAATATAAAACAAATTCAAAAGACCTGGCACATATTTAATGGTATTATATCAAGATATGATACTGAATAGGAATTTGAGCAAGAATATATACAGAAAAGAAAAAAGTAGACAAGAGAGCCAGGCATGGTGGCACAAGCTCATAGTCCCAAAACTCTGGGAGGCTGAGGTTGGAGGATTGCAAGTTTGAGCCCACTCTGGGCAAATTAGCAAGATCCTGTCTCAAAATATAAATGGGGGCTGGGGGAGCACTAGATATCATGCAGCTCAATGTAAAGGCCATGGCTTCAATCTTCAGTAACAAACAAACAAACAAAAGCCAACAACAACAACAAAACAGTAGAGGACCGAACACTGAAAAATGCCACCAGTTAGGGGGTGAAAAGATAAAGAGAAATATTCAGACATTTTAAAGGGTAAGTCACACTATATAAAGAGAAAAGAGAGATTTAGTGAAAAGAAATTATATTATATTAGAGATAAGTGATGTAAGCTAAAGATAGGAAAAGGTCATCCCATTCAATACTTAGTTGTTTCCTGGTTACTTCTGAGGTAATTTTTCAATAAACTGATAGAAGCAGACCCAGTCAATCAAACAATACCTATGGAGTATTCACTATGTAGAGACATCCTCTTCAATTTCCTAGTATTCATTTATAACTTATAACATGTTAATGAGAGTACTTGGTCAATTCTAAAGTTTAGATGCCCTAATTAAAACTTTAAGTGCATATGGGAGCTTTTCATCCAAGGGAATGGAGATGGAAATGTAAAGTGCATAGGCTTTGAATGACAGTATTCTAGATTTAAAGAGAATTCAAGGAGCTTTTGGGATAATTAAAATTAATGAGCATTTTCATGTTCTTTTTGAAAAAAATACTATGCACTCAATTTCTCAAATCATCATGAAAATTTCATCTCGAAAACAATTTTGCCATTGTAATACATTTCATTAAAATATTCAGGAAAGTTTAAGCAACTGATGCATTATTTTTTCAAACCTTAAAAATGATTTACAGTCCTAGAAAATAAAATCTGTGATTATTTCAAATAAAATGTAAAGTTGCCAAAAAAGTCTGCTTGCAGTTACACTTTTCCTTCCATCCTACAAGATAATTTTCTACCATCAAATTCACTGTGTCATGACACAAAGTCTGTATTTTGTTTCAATACCTGGGTCCGAAGTTGCTGGATTTCTGTCTCAAGTTCTTTGATTTTTTCTTCTCTTTTTTGAAGCTCAGCTTGAGCTTCCTGTCGAGCTGTGAATTCTTCATCAAACTGAAATAATCACCACCATAAATGTACAGTTAATAATACACTTTTGAGAAAGCTTTAAAGAACATTGGTAAATAAGTGGAGTGAGTTTCACCTAGTTGAATTCCTCATCACTCAATACCAGAGCTCTTGATTATTTTCATGAAAATTAAGCATCCATGTTGAGGTAGGGCACTGTTTCTGATGGTAGTGAAAGTAATGAAGGAATATATACCCTCCCACCCAAAGTAAAACTATTTTCACTTTTGAAAAATAAATATTAAAAAAAGTGGACTGAAAAGTCTTTCATGTATAATACATGATTTTGTGTTGTTGAAAATTTGATTTTAGAATTAATGTTTATTAATGTTTCATCCTGTACATTTAAGATTAGAAAATCAAATCTAAAAATACAACAAGCAGTTTGAAATCATAAAAAGAGATTACACTTTTAGATTGCTCAAATGAATGGACATTAATGCAAATTAGAATATATTTATTAAAATCACAACTGTCTAGCATCCAAAAAGTTGAGTTCCACAAAATCAGGTAATAGAACAATACACGGTATAGTAACAGTTTCTGTCAGATGGTTAACCAAAATATTTGAATGACATGCTATAAGAGGGAAAATGAGAGATTAAAATATAATGTGCTAAGCCAAAAAGACTATCAGAATGGTGAATATTCATTCCCTGCATCCTGCTCCAGCCCTTACTGCAGAGTTCTAAGCAGGCACAAACCAGCCTGAATATTTACAATGAATACTGCCTACCTCCCACTACAGAACATTTTATTTGCTTTATTGTCAATGTCACCTTAAGTCAGTGCAGAAATCTATACATTATTTAAACAATATTATTTGTGTTTCCAAAAGTGACATATCCAAAATTATCTTTATAGTTTGTGCAACAATACAAATGTATGTCCACTGTAATAAATATTCATCATGATAGATTTGACCTTTGAAAATTATACAATGACATTCTGATATAAATCTGAAGAAAAGGTGGCTGGCCAAAAGGGATAATAATAATATTTAGCTCAAACCTAAAATATTAGTTAGAAATGCTTTTACCTATCTCTACTTCAGTCTCTGGAAAATGTCCCATAGAAATTGATGCAGATCATCTTTAATATTTTTAATTTTCAAAAGCATCCCAGATACATGAAGTGAAGGATTCATAAATCTTTGAATAACTTTGTTTTCCTAGTTCACTAAGAAGTTGAAGGTCCTTCAATGTTACCTTATTCAAGTTCACTACTTCCATGTTAAGATTTATCTGAAGCTATGTTCCCATCCTAGCCTCCTACAGTTGTCTTCTTTGTGTTTCACAAATGTGACATCTACACAAATTCACAGTGTGCCAGTTTTCCTCTATACAAGGCTTATTCGTACATTTGAAAGGGGCACACAGTGTTTCTCCTTTTAATTTAAAATTGTGTTAATCTGTAAAAGCAAATAGAAATCACAAAAGTATAAAATATATGAGTTGGAGGAGCTCTCACACATACATTAATTTTATCTTGTCCTTTTAATAACGAAGCAAGTAAGATCCAAGGAGTATAAGTGTTTTACTTAAAGTCATAGCTAATTATTGGAAATCATAGAATCAGATCTTGTAACTTCTGCCTCTCATTCTAACACTTAAAAAAAGCACTTTATACTGCTTCTTAAAATAATCTAGGGGCTGAGAATGTAGCTCAGCAGCACAGCACCTGCCTGGCAAGCATGAGGCCCTGAGTTTGATTCCCACTACCAACCCCCCCCCCCAAAAAAATCTAGAATAAGATAATGCATGGAGATAATCATTGGTTGATCGCCATGCATGTTTCCATTCTAAATGTTGGCAATGAAACTAGAGTATAAAACACTGAAAATTCTGATTTCAGAACTACTTTTTTCATATATTCACACAGAAAACTTTACTAGATTGATAATCACAATTAGCTCCATCTTATGATTTCTAATTACAGTGCCAGTGAAAAATTGAGGGGATTTGAAGATTTTCAAAGGGAATTTAAGACCTGCTCCTTAAGAACATTAGAAATATAAAGGTCTATTAATGAAAACACATGCATTTTCTTTCATCAATAAAAATGACAGCTTCACACAAACATTGTATGTCAAGCTCAAGCTCTTAAAAATTTATTCTAGTAACTGAAAGATCAAAGACATTTCTTCAGATGCTCTCAGTAACTATAATTTCTAGAGTGATAGCAAAAGTGATTACCTAATCTCCAAGGTAAGTCATAACTGTGAAGAAATAGCAATATGCAAGCACTTTATCTTGCTGTCAGATGGCTGAAAACTGGAGAGCATTTAAATGTGTGCTTCAATCCTTTTCCCTATACTCAACAGGAGAGAAATACTATACTAATGTTTAATTGGATCTAAGGAAGGGAGTGAAGGAGGAAGGGAAGAAGTAACGGAGGAAGGGAAGGACGGAAGAAGAGGCAGGAGGGAGGGAGGAAAGGAGTGAGGGAGGGCTTTTAGTAGAAGCTAATTATAGCTATGCTTTCATGAAACAAGGAAAAGACCATCAGATCTAAATAAAATAGATAACTCATAAGACATTAACAAGTCTCAAGTTCCATCAAGTCTACACACATAAAGTAGCACCATCATTTAACAAAAAGCAATTACAAAATTCAAACAAAATAAGTAAGCAGTGGGGAAAGACTGAGATCACTGCAACTACAATGTTCCATAGCTATCATTAGCATTGAGGTTAAAGATCACAGTTTTAAAGACCAGCTAAATATTTCACATTTCTCCCAGGAATTACCTAATTTAAGTGAAAGCTATAGGAAGGTAATGAGGGAATTTATTTTGGTTGATTGCTTCTAAGAATAACTTTTCAGCTCTAATTTTATTTCATTTATCACATTAGTATAATATAGCTAGCATTTTTCTTCCATAATAGATTAGAGATGATGATGAGGGAATAAAACCAACCTTATCTTATTAGGAAATAAAGCAATATTCTGTTCTTTGGTTTGAATATAGAAATATAAAGTACTACAATGCTGAAACAACAGTTATAGGTTGCAAATAAAGAAACAGGATAAAATATGTGCTGTGATTAAATTATTAACAATCATATCTAATTTCTATAAGTCTTACCTTCTTTGAAAATTCCACTGCTTTTTGTTCACTTTCTTCAACTTTTGCCTTGTTTACACAGGAATCTAGTAAGATATACCAAAAATGATTAGAAATTATGGCATGAAATTTCTAGCCAAAAGATGGCTGCCACTCTACAATTCTATGGAGACTATCCTTTGCAAGGCAGTTTCTCTTCAAAGGAAATTGACTTATACTATATATAGAACAAACCACCAGTTTTTCATTTTTTAGTATACTAAGTCAATTGAGTGATAGTATTTTTGAAGCACAAAACCAAGCATCCATTTGGTCATTATTATTTTAAAGATATTTAATCATGTTTTAATTTCCACAATTTTCAACTTCTTCAAAAATTTTTTGGTAGTTTATTATGAATAGAGGGGTAGCAAAGACTCCATGTTAAAGATTATCAAAATTCAAAATTATCCTCAAAAATTCTAAGATAGAGTAACATTCATTAATTCAGAATTCCCAGTGAAAGATTTTACTTCTGATATGAGGCAATCATGTACACAGAGAAACAAACTTGGAACTTCACAAGTCCAGTCATACACTTCATAATATAAATAGTGAAGCTGGGTACAATGATGCAAGTCTGTAATCTCAGGTACTCAGGAGGCTGAGGCAAAAGGATCTTAAGTTCGAGTTACTAGCTTTGGCAACTTAACAAGACCATCTCAAAATAAAATATTATAAAAGAGCCAGGAATGAAACTCAGTGGTAGATTGCTTGCTTGACATGCATATGAGCCAGAGTTCAATCCTGAGCACTGCCAAATAAAAGAAAAAAAATATAATTCCTTATATATAATGAAAGAACCTCTTTTGGGCAGTATTACAGTCTATTGTGTAACTACCCATTCAATATCTATTTACTCAAAAGAAATGAAAACATATGTCTGTACCATATGTGAATGCTCATAGCAGCTTTTATGTGAATGTTCATAGCAGCTTTATTAGGAATAGCCAAAAACTGGGAAAAACACCCAAACGATGATCAACATGTATATGTATAAACCAATACTGGTATATCCATGTACTGGAATATTACTCAACAATATAAAGGAAGGCACTATTGATACACACAATACAACAACATGTATGTATCTCAAAATAATTATGCTTAATAAAAGAAAAAAGAGCACATACTGTGTTCTCATTTATATGAAATTTTAGCAAATGAAACTGATAAGAAAGAAAGTATAAACAGAACTAGTAAGAAAGATCAGTGCCTATCTTAGGATAAAGAGAGGTGGGAAGCATGGGAAGGAAGGACTAAAAGAAGAATTCAGAAATTTTAAGAAGTAATAGAGAACTTATTATCTTGACTGAGATGATACATAAATATGACATGACTATTTCCAATATATGTACAGTATATTATATATATGTATAATCTCAGAATTTAGCAGAGTACACACTTTAAATATGAGGAGTTTTTCTCTTGTCAACTTTACCTCAATAATTTTTTTTTTCTTTTTATGTGTGGCTGGAGCCAAGTAACCAAGGAGGAAAGTGCTGTGTTAAAGTCAAAGGGGAGGCCATATCTATGCTATGCCAGAGATAGTAATGCCTTTGACTTTGATTTAAATTTCAATGGGCAATCATTGGACATTTTTAGGCAAGGATCTCATATGATTTAATTTATGAGAGATATTAAACTTACAGAATTGTGAAATCATAAGAGACTCTAATATTCTTAAGTTTAAGTGATCTTAAAATAGAAGTTCTTCAAGCATTTAATAACTTCTGTGGGAATTCGTGTGTGTGTGTGTGTGCCCATGTGTTCTAATGAATGTTCTACATAAATCATTAGCTTATCAAAAAGGACTCTCAACATAAAATATTAAGAACTACACGTAACTTTGACTTACCTGATTATAGAATTGAAGAAACTAAAATCTAGAGAGGTTAAATGATTCAAGTAAAATCACAGAGCTAACATGTGAATGAAGTCATAATAGATCTATGTTGCAGACTATTGTCTCAGCTTATCCCTTCCTCCTCAATGGTTTTGATTACCAATAAAACAATCCTAAGTACCTGGCACATAGCACACACAAAAAATGTCTGTTGAACACCGAAAAAGCTAGCCAAAATCAACAGTAGACTCTATGTGCCAACTAGGGTTCCTAATAGATGATAAGCCAATATACTCATTTGAAAATAGTCCTTTGTGACTCCATTCACAAAATACAAAATAAATTACTGGCTATCCAACTCAGTGAAAAATATGCAGTGAGGCCAGGGTCCACATTCATTTCTGAGGAAAGTAAATTGGCACAAGTGATCTGAAAAATATGTAGCCCTTGAAAATCCATACCCTCATTTATTGCAATAAATCCTAAGGAAATAATGAGAATGGCCCAAACACTACAATGTTCATATCAGATTCCTTTATAATTCAGGTGAAAACCTGAAAACAATCTAAATGTGCAGTAAGAAATGATTAGTTAAGACAGTCCGTAAGATCGAACAGTATACAGACATTAAAAGTCCCATTTTAAAAGTTACAATAAAAAACTTCTCATTATAATGTTCCATGAAAAATTACCATACACATAGATGAGAGATGAGACAGGCAAGTAGGCTTATAGATAGTGCATAAGGAAATGTGCAGGGCTGAAAAAGGAGTAGTGGTGATTTGACTGGTGATCTGTCACTTATATTGTCTAGTGCTTTCAGTAACTGTGGATTATATTTAAAAACAGAAAAGAATACATAATAAAGAATAAAGTATACATCTTTATTACTGCAAATCTATCCTATGTTATGGAGAAATAAATAATATAAACTTGGTGGTCAACAGCTGCTGTTTTCTTTAAAGACAAGTGAATTTATGCATGAACTTTACCACTACTGATTTCAATTAGGTATAAAAAACACTGCTTAACTGTAAGGCCATGTAGCAAAGCATATTTCACAAGAGAAGTTTCACTTCATCCTTCAGCGACTGTTCTGGGAAGTATTGCTATCATTCTAGGCTGATAAAAAGTCATTTTCTCAGCAATCTAAAGAAATGAATTTGGGCCAGGGATTTAGCTCAGTGGTGCTGCCACCTGTCTCGCAAGCGCAAGGTCCTGAGTTCAATCCCAGGTACCGAAAAAATAAAAAAGAAAGAAAGAAAGAAATGAATTTGATAATCTCAAATTCTTTCCTAGCTCTAAGGTCTATGAAAATACAAATTTATCTATCTGATAGCCTTTTAAAGGCCTTAAGTTGATGAAATAAGCTTGTTTCTTTTCTTAAACTTGAGCACTAATAACATAGCTATAATACTAATACTCAGCATAAAGAGAAGTTAAGGATTTTTGATTCATGCTTCTAAAATACAAAGCATTCATCTATAATAACACAATGTTTTTTTCTGGGTACACTGACTTTAAAATGAGTTCAGTAGTGTTAAAACTTATCAACTGGGTTAATATAATCACACAAGCAGAACTCTCATAGTAATCATAATTAATAATTACAGCAATTAGGTACCTTAAGACATAATGATTTGCTAGATAGTAACAGAACAAGTTAAGTGAGAGATCTACCTTTAAAAATGCCCATTTACGGGCCAGGGATTTAGCTCAGTGATTTCGCCACCTGCTGTGCAAGTGCAAGGACCTGAGTTTGATCCCTGGTACCAAAAAAAAAAAAAAAAAATTGCCTATTTATAAAAAGCATAAAGCAAAAAGGACAGTAAGGGTTATATTACATACCAATCAGATGAGTGAAATCAATGTCTAATCTTTGCCTATACTTGAAGTCTGGGTCCATACCACTGCAGTGCAGCACTATCTGTGAAACACACTCCTCAATTATCTTATAATACTGTGGCCTGAAAGAGAAAGCATTAGAGAATACTTTTTCTACCTGTACAATTCAAATTTTTAAAGAAGAGATTCAGTATATTTAAAAACTATTTTTCTATTGCTACTAAAAAGAAAAAAAAAAGAAAACCTTCTATTCATTACACTCCCTAAGAAAAAATATGCCTAAACTTAAATTGCCAAACCCACTGTGATGTAATCAACTGCAAATGTTTAGTGACTTAATACTCTTTTTCAGGGATCCATGCCTATGTTCAAAGATACTTATCACTTTTATCTGTTTATTTCAGCTATTCTTTCCAAAGCTACAGAAAACAAATGACTCCTTAATACTACATGTGTGGAAACAGAAATGGTTCCAGGCTTCCACAAGTTCTCAGTTTCAATAAAGGATGCATTTCTTGACATTAGGTGGCAAGAAATGTCTTGAATTTACTAAAGCAGTTTTAATCAAGATAGCTATGCAACTGCTTACAAAACTGTACTAAACCAATTTATAGATCATTCCAAAGATCTATTCATGCAACTTGTTTTAAAAGACCGATTTTATGAAACCACATATACTTAATATGCATGACTATAGACTCAATTTTTGTAAAGTATTAAGGGTTTTAAAATATATCCTAGGGCCAGGGATTTAGCTCAGTGGTTTTGCTGCCTGCTGCACAGGTGCAAGGACCCAAGTTCGATCCCCAGTACCAACAAAAAAATAAAAAATAAAATATATCCTACATCTGTAATCTATCAAGGTATTTTTGAACTTGAAAATGACCACTCACATAATGCAAAATTTTAAAAAGGCACTTTCTGCATTAAAGTGTGGGAAAGATTTAGCATTTGCCTCAGGCTAATGTTTTCACTAGAGAAAAGATCAGTAAGAAGTATCTAATAGATGAATTATGACATAAACATTCCAAAATAAAACTTGCAAACTTCCTAGTTTCAAAAGTTTGCAAATGAAGCCAAACAGATTCTAATTGTTCTTCTACATCTTTAGTCATGGGGCTGGTCCTAAGGTTTCGAATAAAAAGTAATATATATTATACATCTCGGGCTTTTCATGTCATCATCAGGTCTTGGATAAATAATGGACCATACTGTCACTCAAGTCAACAACTGAGTAAATAAGGAAAATGCAATGGTTCTCCTTAAGGTCCAGTTAATAATGCATAAGTGAAATAAAAATGGTTCTCACACTTCTACCTCACATGAATGTTCTCAGGATAAAAAGTATGCCATACATGTGTAATTTCACATTTATTCATATTTAGTGAGAACGGACAGTTTCCTGTAAATGTAGTCCCCAGGTAACTGAGTATCCCAAGGCACAGTCCCCTTTTAATCATCAGTTTAATTTAGAAACAATAATTATTTTAAGGAAATATCATCTTACCCACTCAAAAACAGTATATTATTTATTTTTAAAATTCTTCTCTTTCTGTAACATCATGATACCCACTATGTTATTGCACTAGCCTGAAATATAGTAATTCTCTAGGTTGCTTTGAAACTGTCATTTTTGTTGTAACTTCACCTTTACTCATGCTAAGACTTCCTTTTCCCTTTAATCATACAGGTTTTGAGAAATCAGACAACCTAAGCTGTCAGAATTTCAGGTAAATTAGACTATGGTGATCATCTAATAGTCTCAAACAGTTAAATATAACACTATAGTCACCAGGCTATGGGCAATTTCAGTCACTCAGAAGACATTTTATAGCTTTCCAGTTTTCAGATATATTGCACATTAGTAGATTTTAAAACATTTAAATTTATTATCATACTCATTTTTTTCCAAAAAATTACATAACTGGACCAAAAACTGAAATATTTGCATTATTATTTTCCTTAGATGTTAAGATTGTGTTTATTACTAGATTAAAATATCAAATAAAAATAACAGTAAAAACTTAACTATTAGAATGTAGAAGGCAAAAAAAAAGTTCGAAAAATACTTAGTGTTTTCACAATCATTATCTACCAAAGAAATTCATCAGAGCCAGTAATATCTGCTGGGTTCATTATTATTAATAATCCTGTTGCTAGAATATTCCATTTTCAAAGTAGGTATCACTTCTGATTCAAATAAAATGAAATAAATACCAATATAAAAGTGGTTGCCCCCCCCCCACCGCCTACCTCTGGCCGCCTGGCTGCATTGGTACCTGGTTCCACACTGCAAAGGCACAGAGGGTCATAAAGGCCACTGTCCAGAGTGGCAGAAGATAGAGCAGAAGTGAACAGAAAAAGAGCCTCTTTCAGGCTCCTTGATGAAAACTGAAGCCCACTGGAAAAGTGAAGAGAATCTCTGTGATAAAGGCACACCAGAACAACGCAGTTGGTAAGTTGGAGGGATCATTACCTCCCACTGGAACCTGGACTATCTTAAGGGGAAGGGCAGCTGGAACCTGCAGTAGAACCTTGCAGAGTTCAACCCTTCAGGAGGGCAGGGAACTCAACTTGGGACTTTAGGCCAGAAATCAGCCTGAAACTCACAGGTTTGCTACTGGCTTGCTGAGACTAATTGACTTGTAACTGCACACTGCTCTCCACGTTGTCTATTGTGACAGCAGAGACATACCCTGAAGGAGGCCCTTCATTTTTATTCCTTATTTCTTATTCTCAAAATTATATTTTTCTCTTTTTAATGTTTCATTTTTATTAGCTTCTACTCTTTTCAAATTTTTCTTTTTTTCTCTTTCTTTTTCTTTCTCTCTCTCTCACTCTCTTAGGTTGTTCTGTTCTCATCTTTGTTCTTTCATTCTGTCTTTTTCTCTTGTCTTCAACAGTTTCCTAGAATTTGCACGATCTTCCTCTGTCCTCTGGCCTCACTACTAACCTTTCCTTATCCTTCTACCTATCCATCCATCCTTCTCCAACTCCTTCTAAGTCCCCAATGTGAAGGTTAATGTTGCTATATTGAAGAGTTTATTCACTATAAACATATTTGTGTTGGTCCTCAATTTTAATTTAATTCACACAGTTAAAGGTGACAGATTAGTAACTACCACAAATTGTTATTTTCTAAGCTGTGCTTGATGCTATTGTGCTGCTGATTGTATCACATGGGCTAAGGTGTTGTGATTGTCTAATCAGTTGTCCTTCCCAGTATAATGAAAATGAGATAGCTTCATAGTCATTAGAGACTCAAAACTTAAAGACTAGATATATCTGGAAGACACCTCTGAGAAACAATCATTCTGTAATGGTTCTAAATAGAAGCAACAAAGATACTTACAAGAAGCAATATTGAAGTATCAATACAGGAATTAAAAAAGAAGGACAGTACCAAAAACAAAAATAGAAATGAGAAGACATTTAAGGAAGGCACAAACCCAGACTTCCAGCTCACCAAACGCAAATTCTGGGGTAAAAGAGGTGGAAAAGTCTGATAATCAAACACCTGAATACCCTGAACTGATAGCACAGGAAGTAACAAAACAGATGAAGGAGGCTCTAGAAAAATTCAAAACAGAAATAATCTCCCAGATAACTACAGAAATGGTAAGCAGAATGAAAGATGTGATTAGAGACTCTAGAACAGAAACTGATAAAAAAAAATAGATGAGTTAGGACCATGATGGAAACAATGAATGCCCAACACAGGAAATAAATGGAATGTATGAAACAGATTCGAATAGATATCCAGGAGATTAAAAACTCTACTGAAAGCCTACACAGCAGACTGAGGCAATCTGAAGGCAGAATATCAGATATAGAAGACAGGATGGCAGTCAGTGACCATGCAAAGAAAGATCACTTAAAAACAGTAAAGGACCATGAGAAATCAATCTAAAAGCTCCTAGATGACACAAAGAAGAATAAGACTGATAGGAGTCCATAAAAAACCAGGAGAGAGGAAGTACAAATGACATAAAAAACTGTTCACAGAATTAATGACAGAAAACTTCCCAAACAGTGCAAAAGAATTGGACATACAAATAAGTAAGGCATATAGGACTCCAATTAGCCATGATCAAAAAAAATCTGCACTTAGACATATAACAATCAAGATCCCGGAAACCCAACAGAAGAACAAAATCCTACAAGCAATTAGAGAAAAGAAACAAGTCACATGCAAAGGAAAGCTCATCAGAATCACAGCAGACTTTTCAACACAAACTCGGAAGTCAAGGAGAGCCTGGAGTGAAGTACTTCAAGCCCTAAAAGAAAACAACCTCCAACCTAGACTGATGTATCCTGCAAAACTATCTTTCAAAATTGATGGGGAAATAAGATATTTCCATGACAGAGAACACCTGAGAAACTTCATGAATACCAAAGCAGAACTCCAAACGATTCTAAACAATATTCTAGAAAAGGACAACAAGGGACACAACTCCACGAGGCCCAAAAGAGCAAATTCATCAGGCAAGGCAAGAAATTAAAGGGAGGAGAAAAATAAAAAAGAACCAACAAGAGGAAAATAACATGACAAGTACAAGTCAATACAGAGCATGTATAACCATAAATGTTAATGGGCTCAATTCACCAATCAAAAGAAACAGACTGTTCATTTCAGATTCCCATTTGTGGATTGGGTCTTTAAATTTGGGCGGTCTGATTTTTTAAGTTCTTCATAGATTCGAGATCATAGACCTTTGTCTGAGGGACTGCTGGTGAAAATTTTTCCCACATTGTGGGTTGTCTCTTCACACTGCTGGTACTTTCACACAAAGAAGTAGAAATGGCAAATAAACATATGAAAAACTTCCACATCACTGGTCATTCCAGAGATGCAAATGAAAACAACGCTGAGATTCCACCTCACCCCAAAAAGTATGGCTGCTATCATGAAATCAACCAATAACAAATGCTGGCAGGGCTGTGGGGAAGGAGAACCCTGCCCCACTGCTGGTGGGAGTGTAGACTGGTCCAACCACTGTGGAAATCACTATGGAGATACCTCAAAGAACTAGGACTACAGGTCCCATTTGACCTAGCTATTCCCCTGCTGAGTATCTTCCCAAAAGAATTAAAAGAATCATACCACAGTGATATATGTCCACCCATGTTCATAACAGCACAATTCATAATAGCTAAAACTTGGAAGCAGCCCACATGCCCATCAACTGGAGACTGGATATAGAAAATGTGGCTTTTTGATAAAATGGAGTACTACTCGCCATATAAAATAAGAAATTTATAGCTAAATGGATGCACATTGCAGCCATACTTTATATATATATATGTTGGTACATTTTAGGTATAAAATACATTTACATTTATCATTGGGTGTTTGTACCAGAACATGATGCATCTTGGTTTTTATTTTCTCTCCCATTACCTGTGCACGCTTTACCCCCTCCACCTTTCCCTACTTACACAGAGTTTGATTCCATTTTTTTTTCTTTCTCATAATTTTTCCTTTCCCTTCTTCCCTTTCCCCTTCCCCTCCCACCATCCCCTAAACCTTGGACCTTTTCCTATTTCAAATTATCAATTATTCATTTTAATAATTTTCATTCTTATTTACACTTTCAATTTCTCACACTAGAGAAACTATTCGGTATTTACCCATATGTGTCCTATTTATTTCACTTAAGAGTATGGCCTCAATATGCATCCATTTAGCTATAAATGTCTCTAGTTTCTCATTCTTTATGGCTGAGTAGTACTCCATTTTATAGAAAAACCACATCTTCTTTATCCAGTTTCCAGTTGATGGGAACTTGGGCTGTTTCCACGCTTTAGCTATTAAAAACTGTGTCACCATAAACATAGGTGCACATATATCACTGTGGTATGATTCTTCTAATTCTTTAGGGAAGATTCCCAGCAGGGGAATAGCTGGGTCAAATGGGACCTGTAGTCCTAGTTCTTTGAGGTATCTCCATACTGATTTCCACAGTGGTTGCACCAGTCTACATTCCCACCAACAATGGAGAAGGGTTCCTTTCTCTCCGCACCCCCACCAGCATCTGTTATTTGTTGATTTCTTGATAGCAGCCAATCTTTGTGGGGTGAGGTGGAATCTGAGTGTTGTTTTCATCTGCATCTCTCAAATGACCAGTAATGTTGAACATTTTTTCACATATTTAATTGCTGTATTTACTTCTCTAAGAAATGTCTGTTCATTTTGGATGCCCATTTTTGAACTGAGAGGCCATACTCTTAAGTGAAATAAATAGGACACACATGTGTAAATACCGAAGAGTTTCTCTAGTGTGAGAAACTGAAAGTGTAAGTAGGACTAAAAGGTATAATAGATAATGTGAAATAGGAAGAAAAGGGGCAAAGGGGAAGGGGAAGTGGGAGGGCTAGGGGAAAGGAAAGAAGGGAATGGAATTAATATGAGAAAATTAAAAAATGGAAACAAAGTCTTTGTAAATAGGGAGGGATAGAGGGGTTGAAGGGAGGGCAGGGGAAGGGGGAAAAATAAGAACCAAGAGAGATTATGTAAAGGTGCAAATTTCCAATGATGAATGTCATTATATTGTATATGTAAAATGTACTAATAAAATTTTTAAAAAGTGAGACACAAAGAAGGTCACTACATCCTTGTAAAGGGAACAATCCAAAAGGAAGAGATGACAATCATAAATATATATGCAACAAATATGAATGCCCCCAAATATACAAAACAAATATTAAAGGACATGAAAAAGCACATAAGCACTAATACAACTGTAGTAGGGAACCTCAATACCACACTGTCACAAATAGATCATCTAGACAAAAAAATCAACAACAAAATACTAGAACTAAACCAAACTTTTGAACAAATGGACTTGTTAGACATCTACAGAGTGTTCCACCCCACAAAATCAGAATATACATTCTTTTCAGCTACACACTGGTCATTCTCCAAAACAGACCACATACTAGCTCATAGAGCATGTTTATACGTACATCCAAAGGAACTGAACTTATCCTCGTGCATAATATCACACCATAGTGCAATTAAACTGGAGATCAATATCATAAGAAACTGCAAGAACTTCACAAACACATGGAAATTGAATAATACTCTCCTGAACAACCAATGGGTCACAGAGGAAATTAAAGAAAAAATTAGACACTTTTTACAAATAAATGACAATGCCAATACAACATATAGGAATCTATGGGACACCATGAAAGCAGTTCTATGAGGGAAATTTGTAGCAGTGAATGCCAGTGCTAGGAAAACAAACCAAGCTCAAATAACCTAATGCTAAATCTTAAGCTCCAAGAAGAAGAACAAGACAAACACATAGCTCATACAAGGGAGGAAATTATAAAGGTCAGAGCAGAAATCAATGCAATAGAAACTAAGAGAATGATACAAAAAATCAACGAATCAAAGAGTTGGTTTTTCAAAACAATAAAATCGATAAACCCTTAGCCAACCTTATCAAAAAAAGGAAAGAAAAGGTTCAAATGCACGCACTTAGGAATGAAAAAGGTGAAGACACAACAGATCCAGCACAAATCCAGAGGATCATCAATACCTACGTCAATAACCGGTACTCTAAAAAAATGGAAAACACAGAAGAAATGGACAGATTTCTAGATACATATGAATTACCAAATTTGAATGAAGAGGATATAAAAATTCTAAACACCCCAATAACAATCAGTGAAATTGAAAACCTAATTAAAAATCTACCAACAAAGAAAAGCCCAGGTCCTGATGGCTTCACTGCTGAATTCTACAGAACATTTAGAGAAGAACTATTGCCACTACTCTTTAAATGTTTCACGAAATTGAAAGGGAAGCAATACTCCCAAATTCACTCCTGGAAGCAAGTATTACTTTGATTCCAAAACCAAGAAATAACCCAACCAAAAAGAACTACAGGCCAATCTCCCTAATGAATATAGATGCAAAAATCATCAACAAGATACTGGCAAACAGAATAGAGTGTCATCAAGAAGATCATACACTCTGACCAAGTTGGATTTATCCCAGGGATGCAAGGATGCTTCAACATACGTAAATCAATGAATGTAATACACTATATTAACAGAGTCAAGGGCAAAAAAACCTATGATCATCCCAATAGATGCAGAAAAAGCATTTGAAAAAATTCAACACCCATTTATGATAAAAACCCTGCAGAAAATTGGAACAGTTGGTCTTTATCTCAACTTGATAAAGGCTATCAATGAAAAACCAACAGCCAACATCATACTAAATGGTCAAAATCTGAAAACCTTCACACTAAAATGAGGAACAAGACAAGGATGTCCACTATCACCAGTCCTGTTCAATATACTTTTGGAAACATTAGCCATAGCAATTAGAAAAGAGAAAGAAATAAAAGTAATAAAGATAGAAAAGGAAGATGTTAAACTGTCATTATTTGCTGACGATACGATACTCTACACAGAAGACCCAAAAAACTCTGCTAAGACTTCTAGACTTAATTGACAGACTCAGTAGAGTAGCTGGATACAAGGTTAACACTCAAAAATCAATAGCCTTCTTTTACACAAATAACACACTCACTGAAAGAGCAATTAGGGAAATAATCCCTTTCACAATATCATCCAAAAAAATGAAATATTTAGGAATCAATCTAATGAAGGAAGCAAAAGACCTCTACATTGAGAACTACAGCACTCTGAAAAAAGAGATCAAAGAGAATATAAGAAAATGGAAAGACACCCCCTGTTCCTGGGTAGGAAGAACCAATATAGTGAAAATGGCCATACTTCCAAAACTGCTATACAGATTCAATGAAATCCTGATTGAAATCCAAACAGCAAATTTCACAGAACTAGAGAAAACAAACCAAAAGTTCATCTGGAAGCAGAAGACATCTAGAATAGCAAAAGCAATTCTAGGCAACACAGTCATGGCAGGGAGTATCACAATTCCCAACTTGAAAATGTACTACAAAGCCCCTGTGATAAAAGCAGCATGGTACTAGCAAAAAAAAAAAAAAAAAAAAAAAACCACACTCGAGGATCAGTGGAATAGATTAGAAGATGCAGAAACAACTCCAGACACACTCAGTTATCTCATCTTTGACAAAGGAGCCAACCATCCTCACTGGAGGAAAGACAGCCTCTTTAATAAATGGTGTTGGAAAAACTGGATTTCAACCTGCCAAAGATTAAAAGTAGATCCCTATCTTTCACCATGCACTAAACTAAAATTGAAGTGGATTAAAGATCTAAATATTAAAACAGAAACACTAAACTTGCTGGAAGACAAGTTAGGTGGAATGATTGAAGATATTGGCATAGGAAAAGACTGTATGAACAAATCCTCAGTAGCATGGGAACTAGCAGAAAGAATCAACAACTGGGATCTCATCTTATTAAAAAGCTTCTGCACTGCAAGAGAAACCACCAACAGAGCTAAGAGACAACCTACAATGCGGGAAAAAATTTTTACCAGCTGTTCCTCAGACAAAGGTCTACTATTTAGAATATATAAAGAACTAAAAAAAAAAAAAAAAAAAAAAAAGAACTAGAAAAATTCAGACCCCCCAAATATAAAGACCCAATTCAAAAATGGGCATCTGAAATGAATAGACATTTCTCAGACAAAGAAGTAAAAGCAGCAAATAAACATAAGAAAAAATGTTCAAGATCACTGGTCATTCGAGAGATGCAGATGAAAACAATGCTGAGATTTCCCCTCTTCCCAGAAAGAATGGCTGCTATCATGAAATCAACCAATAACAAATGCTGGCAGGGTTGTGGGGAGAAAGGAACCCTTCTCCATTGTTGGTGGTAGTGCAGACTGGTGCAACCACTGTGAAAATCAATATGGAGATACCTCAAACAACTAGGATTGGAAGTCTCATTTGACCCAGCTATTCCTCTACTAGGTATCTTCTCAAAAGAATTAAAAGAATCCTACCACAGTGACATATGCTCACCCATGTTTATAGTGGCACAGTTTGTAATAGCTAAAACTTGGAAACAGCCCCATTGCCCATCAAAGGAGACTGGATAAGGAAGATGTGGTTTTTTTAATAAAATGAAGTACTACTCAGCAATAAAGAGAAACTAGAGACATTTATACCTAAGTGGATGCACATTGATGCCATAATCTTAAGTGAAATAAATAGGACACACATGTGTAAATACCAAATAGTTTCTCTGGTGTGAAAAACTATAACTGTAAAAAAGAATCAAAATGTATAATTGATATTGTGAAATAGGAAGAAAATGTTTAATGGAATAGGGGAAGTGAAAGGGGAAGGGCAAAGGAAAGAAGGGAAAAGAAAAAATATGAGAAAAGGAAAAACATGGAAACAAAGTCTTTGTAAATAAGGAAAGGTGGAGGGAGTAAAGGGAGGGCAGCGCAATGGGGCAAAAATAAGAACCAAGATACATCATGTAAAGGTACAAGATCCCAATGATGAATGTAACTGTATTGTATACCTAAAATGTACCAATAAACTAAACGCAAAAAAAAGTGGTGGATGCTTTTAGTAGGCTAACTCTTATATTTGGTAAATGTACATGTGCATATATGACAGAGGCCCCACTACATTGCTAATTTTCCTTTAATATCTCATTCAAATTATAAATATAGTACTATCAGAATCGCCTCTTACCTGATATAATAGTCATTTCTGATAAGCAAAAAATGTTGTAGAATGGATAATAAATAAGATTCAGCAGCAGTGTCTTTCAACATATTATATAGAAGATGGTATACTTCATTCATATCAGTAAAATGTAAGTAAAGGAAAAAAATCAAAGATTCTTGATGAAAGTTACATTAATAACAAAAGCAGTTTAAATTTTAAAATACAGATTTGTAATTTTGCTTCCTTTACTGTTACCAAAACATTCAACTCCATGATCCACTATTTAAAGATTTACATACAGAAAATGATTCTGTGGAATCACTTTCATCTTTTAACTACGGTAACAGAACAAAGGAACATTTCCTGGTCCACTTGACTATTAAAATCTTAAATGATCAGTCATTCATTAAAATAAAGTCTAGATTATAGCTAGAACCATTGGAACTGCAATGCTGTTTATTAAAATGGTTTTGTTCTGCTCTCCCTGTGTTTTTGATAGGGGACCTATAATAGGCCCTATATTATTCATGCAAGCCACTACTACTCTATTTTCACTGGCATGTAAGATAGAAGGCAAGCATGTTGTGAACTACTAAAACATCACAAAAACAGTTTTATTTTCTCCAGATGAAGTCCTAAACCTGAAATTGCTATTGGTATCCTTCTGCATTTCTTTGAGAAAAAATGGAGAGTAAAGACAACGGTGGTTGAAACATTTTTCTTAGAATACAAAAAAAAGTGGTAGAACTGAAAATGCTTTTAGTAAAGTAGAAAACAGATTTCAAAGATGGATTCACTGTTATAACAAAAGTGAGGACCGGAAAAATCAATGTAGAATAAAGGTAAAAGATGAAATGTAATCCAACATCCTAAAAATCACTTGAAATGTCAATATTTTCTTTGAAGTAGAATTAAGTATCAGATGGATTACTTCTTGGACACCACATAAGAATGTTGTGTTAAAGTATCATTAGATCCTTTAAATGACTGCAGAATGGGTTCAAAAAAATACCTTTTTGGTGCAGCTGGACTATAAAAAATATCTGTATAAAGAAAAATATATATTGATATAAAAGGCATTTAATATAAGAGAAGCCACTGCAGAATGGTCACTAATCTCAGACAAAAAAATTATTCCTTACAATAATAACATTGTCATTCATTGCACACACATTTATATAATACCTATATGTATGACTTCATATAAGAACAGTGGAAGAAAAAGAGCTGAAATATAAAATTTCTGCCCTCCATCTCACAGGCCAGAAAAGTGTACATAAATAATACAGAACAAACAATCATGAGATTTTCAAGGAGGGGAATATTACTCCAGCTTTATTTAAGGGATTAGGGGGATAGACGGAATAACATATTACCAAGAAAAAGTCTATCTGAAAGGGAACTTTGGTTCTGATATGTTTCCCAGTATCCCAGAATCCATAAGAAATTTAATAGATGTGAAACAAATGGCTAACAGTGCTAGGACCACAATCTTTTAGATCTAAATTCACTTCACATATCAACAATACCATAAGAAGAGTATATGCTAGTTGCATTTGACTCATACACCTCCATGACATAGCCTTGTTATATAGTCAGCTACTTATTGTAGCTAAACACTTTTTTTGGAACTGTTAAAGAAGAAAACTTATCTGATAGCAAGTAATACATTTATTTCACTTGAATTCTATCTCTAAATGGAGTAGTATTTAATAAACTGAAAATGTATATTAACTTTAGTCACACATAAACTCAGGGAACTTTTCCCCATTTTTATATGTTAGATATACTTGCATTAGGCTCTTGTCTATCCGAGGCCACTGAGCAGAGTATATCTATAACATACTCTAATATTTAATATAGTCTATATAACTCACCAGTACAGTCTGAAAGTTCCTCGGTATGAATCTGAAGAATAGCATCATAGTGAGATTCTAATGTAAATAAATGGATATTAATTGGGCTAACAGACAAAAACTATAATACTGGGTCACAAAAATTACTCCAAAATTCACTTTTAATATGTTCAAAACTATTTTTGTGATTAGCCAAAGGATATTCCATTTCTGCTCGAATGTCATTCAGACGGTGAGACAATTCAGTTAAGTCATCCTCTTTGTTCTCATCAAAAACTTTCAACTGAATATCAAGCTCCTCATTCTCTTTTTCTTTTAGACCCTAATATGTAAACATAAAATTTAGCACATGAACAACAGTTTGACAATAAAATATTTCAATAATAATGAGCAGAACACAATTCTTCATTTATACACATGGATGCAATTTCAAATATTGACGCAGGCAATTTGGTTTCCTGAAGACAGAAAATGTAACAAAGTTTTTCTATTTCAAAATAAAAGAAGCTTATTACATTCACTGTATTGTCCTGCTAAATCCCACATCCTGCTTATTCACATTAAAAAATTAACAATTACGTTACAAAAACAGAAAAACCACTAATTGCTAACTATCCAAATTAAATGCTATAGGTTGGAACAAACATACTAATCAAAGGTTGCAAAAGAATGCATGCAGTTAGAACGTTCCATATGCCTCTGGCACAAAAAGTACATATAGACCAATTGTATTAACAAAGAAAAAATGCAAAGATATATTCAAGCACAACATTCCCAAGTATGGCGTGGAAAAGTTTTATAAACAAAATTATTTTAAATGATATTTTGTGATATTAAAGCAAAAAGGTGTTAGGATTTTTTTTAAAATCAAGCTGTATATCTAGCCTCCTCCCCCATCTTTCATTTTTGCTTAGCCTAATCACAAAATACCAACTTGGGCATTGAAGATTTGTTTTTTGTAATATAAGCACATGCATTACAATGCTCTGATGATTTTCAAAATAATGGTATAAAAACACTTTGGAAGCATGCCACACTAGAGATTGTTGGGCTTAATATATATCACCTGGAATATCTTTAATATGTGTCCTTTAAGATGCAGCTTTCAAACCCAAATCAATAATCACACCTGTGGATGCTCAAGGGCGATACCAAAAGTGAGACTATGATGTTCAGAGCTGAACTGGAACTCTAAAAGGAAATGCAAGCATGGTGTACTTCAAATTAGGTAAATTTTTAAAATGGGATGCACTTGTTTATATATTTTTATTCAAAAGAATAGTTATAAATGGGGCTGTAATAATGTAATTATATGTAATAATTTAATGAGATTGTATTTATAGAGCAAAAGAAAACACTTTTTATTAAGTTTCTGCCCAATGTATCCAAATAGTTTCATCTTTTATAAGAATGTGCTTTGAGTCAGTTTTCCAATTTGAAGAGTAATGAAGAGATTTATTAAAATGCAAAATTATCTAACATTAGATCTTATTATCATTGGATTTCTGAATTATTTTCAGAAAATGACAGATGTCAGACATATCCATATGTTGATCACTCCAGAAACAACCTTTCACACATTTTAAAGTATATTCTTTTCCTCATTCTTACATCACAATATATTACACATCCATCATAAAACTTGAGTACTTTCAAAGGTTTGAAAAACAGAAAAATGTAAGTTAAATACTGACATCTAATCAGCATAAAAACTTTAGAAAACATGGAAGTTAGTCTACATAATTAAAATATTTTCAGTGAAAATAACTCATTGTGTAATTTATACAGTATAATAGAAAAGGACAAACATGTATAACTGTAATCTATTGTAAATGCTCTTTATCAATAATGCTCTAGGCTACTAAAATGAATATATAACATATGTTTATTTATATTTATAAAATTTCCTTTCAGGCAAATGTCAAACCCAGAAAGATGTATCTATAAAATCTTGATAAAACAAACATTTAATCAATTAAATCTTTTTACATAGCACTAATAATATGTCAGATATCCTATAAAATGGAAATATATCACAAAAGTATATAATGAAATGATGACTATCATAAAATTTTCTGAATTACACTATCACTAGCATGTGAAGTTATATATATGCTTAAGTTTTTTTAACAGAACAATTGCATAGTTATGAAATGTTGTTTTGCACAATACCTGAAATATAAATTAAGTTTTTATAATACAGTGTACTTCAAAGAAGTGCACTATTATCAGCACACTAGTGATTACCAGCCATTACCAGTTAAGTTTTCAAAAGAGTAAAAAGGAGCTCATCAGTCTTTTAAAAGAGATAAAGTATGCCCATAGCCTACAAACATGATTTCTCACTACATTGTTCCTTCATGTATCTGATTTACCTAATATTTACTTATTTACCTAAAAAAAAAAAAAAAGCAAATAAAGGAGAAGAAAATTGGCACAGCGAAGATCAGCAACAAAAGACAGCCTCTCAGGGACCCAGAATCCAGACAGCTAGAAAATAACAACTTGGAGAAAAGAAAAAACAAGTACCTGTTGATTCCAGGAATCAGGAGGGAGCTGTAAGGAAAACTAGAAACTACAGAGAAGCTGGAGAAAGGAAGCACAATGCAGAGAAAAGAACAAAGCAGTCTGGAAGTTCTCTCTGGCTGTTGAGAAGGAGAACCTGCCTCCACAGACACAAGATGTGCCCTCAGGGTAACGAACTCCAGGGAGAAACAACAGCCATGAAGAATTCATGAAGACTACATATAGTAAGAAGTACTTCCTCCTATAAAAGGCCTTGTACAGGGTAAATGGTCAGCAGAAAAACATAGTTTAGAAACACTGATTCAAAAATCTTAGTTGTCAGTGTAACCAAATGAGCAACATACTATGAAATCACAAAGCCTGGAAAAGATTAATACATTCAGATGAAAAGGCAAAAGGTAAGGACAAGAGTTATCTTACCTATTATTTTTTAAATGATGTGAACTGCCAGATGTGGTTGAGCACACCTGTAACCCCAGCACTCAGAAGGCTGAGGCAGGAGTATCACCCCAAGTTCTAGGTCAACCTGGGCTACATAGTGAGACACTGTCTCAAAAAATCCATTCCAAAACAATGATGAGAATCAAAATAAATTAAAATGAGAATCATAGATTTCTTCACCAGCCATTCAGTAGTATAAGGCAGAAAATGTTAAATTAGACATAAAGGCAAATGAAAGATGAGAAGAGTAACAGGAACAATTAAGGCAGAAAATATGCCATAAGAGTAACTGAGTACAAAATGCCAAAGAGCCCCAGCAGCCAGCCAGTGTCCAGACAGTACTTTTCTAGAAATAGAGAAACAGTCCAGTAAGAACAAGCAGGGAAACCTAAAAAAGCAACTTAAAAGCAAAGTAGACAAGAACTTCTCTAACTTTCTAAGGCCAGAAGCTTTTCAGAAGGAGAGATTAGTGATAAAACAAGAATAAACACATGCTATAAATGCTATAATTTTTTTGTGCATTCACCTATCTTAACTGCACATTCAGCCTCTACATGGGTTATTTAAAATGTTGCTGTGATCAATACAGCCAATTGCTTGGACTTTAAAATTAAGAATTAAAGAATCATTCAAGACCATGTTGAGATATAAATTTCTGAAAACAAGTAGACCCATTAATACAACTTATAATCAGTTTCAATGAAGAGCAGTCAATCAAAATTTACAGATGCATACTATACACTTACTGGTTCCTCACCAGCTAACTTTCCCAATTTTTGTATTTCAATTAACCTTATGTCTCCTTTTAACAATATCCGTGTCTTTAAAAAAGTCACTCTTCAGTTAATATGCTTAATAAAATAAAGTACAGAGCCACAGTAGCTATATTATTAGAACATGCTTATTTATCTTAGATGAACATAATTTTTCAAAAAATATTTAACACTATCATAATTATAACAAGTATTTCTATTTAAGAAATAATTTTTTTTCTTTAGAATCATAATCTTTTATATTCTCAATAGTCAAAATTGAAAGAAGCTCCCTATTGATGTGAAGAAGCCAAAAAATTTGAAACACATACACATCAATAGGTGCATTTTAAATCCTGAATCATCACTTGTATACTGAAACTGCTATTACTACAATATATAAAAGCTTACAAAATTTCTAATTCTTTACGAAAAAAAAAATAGCAAGGCACGTGTATATACCCTGTTTGAAGACATAATTTTGTTCAAAGAGGAAAAAAAAAGTTATAGTTCATCAACATAATAAATGTATGTACACAACTTACTGGTAACATTGCTTTTAGTCCTGAACGAAGGAATTCATTTCTTAAATGTATTCGAAAATCAAGTTCATAAGGAGAAGTGACAAGGGCATTTATAAACTGCATGCAGGCCACCTGAAATAAGAAAGGAAATTTTGTTTAGAGAAAACAAATTGAAATAAATTAAGGAACTATTTGCTTAATACATTCAAATAATGTACTGACTAAAGACATTAATACATATACAATAAATTAAGAAATGCAAATATTTCTACATATATAATGATGATCATCTTTAGATTATAAACAACAAAATTAACTGTAGTTTCTGATGTTCAAAGTAATTCTAACAAAGAGGTGATGATGGTCAAGTGTGCATGCTTTGCTGAACAATATAAAAAAAATTAAACTCCCTCTGAGAAACCCAAAGCTAAGAAAGTACGCATCTAGAGCCTTTGAAATGATTATGAAATGTATCTTTCATATCCAGCTGTCTTTACAGTACCATTGGCTTCAATTCTCCATGGTTATAAATACTTTACTAACATAAATAAAGTTATAAAGTACCCTAATATTTAACAAGAAACAGTGATAACTCAGAGAAATCATTGATTTATACACTTTCCATCCTCTTATTGGGATGAATTTGCACAAAACAGAGTACTAAAATATATAATTAAAATAAATCCACTTGGTAAATGTGAAAAATTAATGTAACTGAATTAATATCAACCAGAAGGCACTGTGACACCAATACTAAAATGCACTGCATAATAAAGTATATATGAGGGCTTGTTTCCCAATGAAATGTTTCATTAATTATATTGATGCTAGAAAATGAGTTTTGCTATTTTACCTTCTGATTTTGGAGCTCCCTATCATGAAAGAGGACTTACTTTCTGGAAATTGTAAACTAGAAGGGAATCAACAAAATGTTAATTTTCAAGTATTCCGTTCATTATCCAACAGCAGCATGTTTGAAAATGCTACTCAAATCTAAGGCAACTTGCAAATAGATTAATTGAAGAGCTATACATCTAAATTGATTATATTTAGTGTCCAGTGAGTAGTAGAGTGTTCAAAGAGCTGAATGGAAGAGAACTTCTAGAAAATACCAAAAGTAAAAATGTTAAGTATCTATAAAAAGAACATAAATAAATCAAGGGCATAGTAAAAACACAAGCAAAAACAAACTTCAAAAGTATTTTGACTTGTATTCCATAGAGCTGTTTGTTTGTGACATGGTTTCACTAGGTAATTCAGGCTGACCTTGAATTCACTATGTATTCCAGGCTAGCCTTGAACTTGAGGTGATCCTCCTGCCTTAGCCTCCCAAGTGCTGGGATACAGGCCTGTACCACCACACCTGGCTTTCCAGATGTATCTTTATGATAGAGGTTTTTTTCAAAGTAGAAAGAAAAGATCAAAATGTATACTGCTTTTACTTTTGTATCTGTATTTTATATAGCTAAGCGATTTTTGAGATCATATATTTCACATCCAGTTTCAAAAATCAAAAGTTGTATGTTTTAAAAGAGGCATTTTGGGTTATTTATAACATACAAGATATCTAAATGATAACTGAACAAGGTAGTCCAATTACAAGAATGTTCACATATCAAGATAACACAGACAACTGACTAAATATTTGGCATAGAGTTGTCATTACCTTAACAGATATACAAAGTAAAATGTTATGGTGTTTACAATTTAATTGCATAACATTCTTATCTACAATATACAAATTGTGTCAATATTTGTATATGTTTATATACTCTGTATGGTGCTGTATTATTTTATTTGCTTGAGTGATTATTATTGTGTCACAGCTATAACATGGCTGAACAAACCAAAGTACATCCCCAATTCAAAATTAATAGAGAGAAAAGTTGCCTGCTGCTACGGTTTGTTTTGCCAGAAGAAATTCTAGCTTAATGGCTTGTATTAATAGCCTACAAGTAAAAAGAACATTCCATAAGAAGCAAATTAATGAATCTTGTAACTGTACCTTTACACAAATGAAAGTATTTACATCAAGAAACATTAAAAATAGTAAAAGTCAAAATTAATGAACAAAGCAACATAAAAATTATTTTACACTTAATGCTGCAATGCTAATCTGTTACATATAATGTATAAATATATAGTTGAATATGAAAACAGAAGTTGAATCTACAAACCATAGTATCAAATAATGAGCAGACACACTGAAGTCAGTAGATTAAACAAGTAAAAACAAAGGTTTATCAATGAACCCTTTAGTATTTATCAAATTCTAACAGAAATCTAATTAATTATAAATAAGATAGTCATATTTCCACATAATTTTCTAACTTAATTACTCGAATACTATTCTTTTCCAGAAATATTTATATTGCCTGAACGTTAGGAACAAAAAAGTTATCTTAAGTGTTTCCATCCTTTATACCACAGTCACTGCCTTTTTCAGAGAACAAGAACATATCAATCCAAAAGTGAAATAATTGTCACTGCTCCCGGTCACAGGGAACTCGCCCCATCCACCCCGCGCCAGCCAGCCACATCCGCTGACACGGCAGAGGGCTCCCGGTCACAGGGAAGCTGCTCCATCCAGCCCGCACCAGCCAGGCACATCCATGGACGCCACAGAGGGGTCCCCGGTCGCAGGGAACCCACCCCATCCAGCCCGCGCCCCTGGGAGCGATCCACTTAGCAGCTCAGTCACCTGCAGGACCCCCTACACACACACTGCTCCTCTGGCCTCCTGGCTGTACTGCCACCTGGTTCCACACTACAAAGACACAGGGGACAACAGACCACCAGACCACTGTACTGGGTAAATTGGAGGGATCATCACCTCCCATGGGAATCGGGACTATCTTCAGGGTAAGGGAAGCTGGAACCTGCAGTACAACCCTACAGAGTTCAACCCAAGAGGAGGACACGGAGCTCAACTTGGGACTTGCAGCCAGAAATCTGTCTGAATCTCACGGGTCTGCGACTGGTTTGCTGAAACTTACTGACATATCTGCACACTGCTGCTCACGTGGTCTATTGTGACAGCAGAGAAATACCCCGAAGGAGGCCTTCATTTTCATTTTTATTTTCTATTTCCAAAATTAGTATTATTGGTTTATTTTGCCTCTTTAATTTTTTTTCCTACTCTTTGCAACTTTCTGTTTTTCTCTTCTTTTTTTTCTGCTTTCTTTTCTTTCATTTCTCTCTCTCTTACACTCACTCTCTGGCTGTGCCACATTGTTCATCTCCCTTTCTGTTCCTGTTCTGGCCCTCATTCAGATTTCTTCTTTACTTTTCTATTATTCTCTTTGTCCTTCTCTCGCCTGTGTCCTCTGGCCTCACTGCTAATGTTCCCATATTCTTCTACCTATCTATCCCTCCCTGACCAACTACTTCTAACTCCCCATCCCAAAGGGCAAAGTTGGTAAATTGAAGAGTTTATTCACTATACACATATGTTGGGTTAGTCCTTGATTTTGATTTAATTCACACAGTTAAAGGTGATAGATTAATAACTACCACAAAATGTCATTTTCTAAGATGTACTTGATGCTATGGTGTTGCTGATTGTATCACTTGGGCTAAGGTGTTGGTATTGATCTAGTCAGTGGTCCTTCCTGGTATAATGAAAATGACATAACCTCAGAGTCATTAGAGACTCAAAAATTAAAGACCAGGTATATCTGGAAGACACATCTGAGAAGCAATAATTCCATAAGGGTTCTAATTACAAGCAACAAAGATACTTACAATAAGCAATTTTGAAGTATTAACCCAGGAGTTAAACCAAGGACAGTACCAGAAACAAAAAAGAGAAGACATTTAAGCAAGGCACAAACTCAGACTTCCACCTCACCAAGGGTAAACCCCGGGGGGAAAGAGGTGGAAAAGTCTGATAACCAACCACCTGGATACCCTGAACTCATAACACAGGAAGTAACAAAACACATGAATGAGGATCTAGAAAAATTCAAAGCAGAAATAATCTCCCCGATATCCACAGAGATGGTGAGCAGAGTGAAAGACATGATTAGAGGCTCTAGAAAAGAAACAGATAAAAAAAATACATGAGCTCAGAAACATGCTGGAAGCCAGGAATGCCCAGCATAAGAAAAGAATGGAAACCACGATTGCCCAACATGAGAAAGAAATGGAATCCATGAAACAGATTCAAATAAATATTCAGGAGATTAAAAACTCCATTGAAAGGACCCATAGCAGATTAAGGGAATCTGAAGATAGAATATGAGATATACAAGACAGGATCGTGGTTAAGGACCATGAAAATAGAGATTTATGAAAAATAGTAAAGGACCATGAGAAATCAATCCAGCACCTGCTAGATGATGCAAAGAAGAATAACATAAGACTGACAGGAGTCCATAAAAAAACAGGAGAAAGTACAATTGATGTAAAAAAAACTGTTCACAGAAGTAATAGTGGAAAACTTCCCAGACAGAGGTAAAGAACTGAACATACAGATAAGGGAGGCGTATAGAACTTTAACGAGCCATGATCAAAAAAACCCTACATCTAGACATATAATAGTCAAGTTCCCAGAAACCCAACAGAAGAACAAAATCCTACAAGCAGTTAGAGAAAAGAAACAAATCACCTACAAAGGAAGGCCCATCAGAATCACAGCAGATTTCTCAACACAAATCCTCAACTCAAGGAGAGCCTGGAGTGAAGTATTTCAAGCCCTAAAAGAAAATAACTTCCAAACTAGACTGTTGTATCCTGCAAAATTATCTTTCAAAATTGATGGAGAAATTAGATACTTCCAAGACAAAGAACACCTGAGAAATTTCATGAACACCAAACCAGCACTACAAGCAATTCTAAACAACATCCTAGAAAGAAACAATGAAGGTCACAATTCCATGAGGCCCAACACAGGGAAGCCACCAGGCAAGGAAAGAAACTAAAGGGAAAGGGGAAAAATAAATAAAAAAGCCAACAAAAGTAAAACATCATGACAAGGATGAATCAATATCTATCAATTATAACCATCAATGTTAATGGCCTCAAATCACCAATCAAAAGAAATAGACTGCCAGAAAAGGATTAAGAAACAAAATCCAACAATATGCTGTATACAAGAAACACACCTAACTGAAAAATAAATTCATAGACTGAAAGTAAAAGGATGGAAAACAGTTCTCCATGCAAAAGGAACCCAGAAAAAAGCAGGGGTAGCAATCATATTTGCAGACAAAGTAGATTTCAAAGCAAAACTAATTAAGAGAGACAAAGATGGTCACTACATCCTTGTGAAGGGAACAATCCAAGAGGAACAGATGATAATCATAAATATATATGGACCAAATACGAATGCCCACAACTATACAAAACAAATATTAAAGGACACGAAACAACAAATAAGCACTAACACAATTGTAGTGAGGGTCCTCAATAGCCCACTATCACAAATAGACAGATCATCTAGACAAAAAAATTAACGAGGAAATTCTAGAACTGAACCAAGTTATTGAACAAATGGACATAATAGATGTCTACAGAGTGTTCCACCCCACAAAATCAGAATACACATTCTTTTCAGATGCACATGGGTCATTCTCCAGAATAGACCACATTCTAGCTCATAGGACATGTCTAAGTAAATGTAAAAGAATTGAAATTACCTCCTGTATATTATCAGACTATAGTGCAATAAAATTGGAGATCAATAACATAAGAAACTGCAAAACCCCCCACAAACACAAGGTAACCGAATAACACCCTCCTGAACAACCAATGGGTCACAGAGGAAATTAAATAAGAAATTAAACAGTTTCTACAAGTGAATGATAATGCCAGTACAACATAAAGGAATCTATGGGACACAATGAAATCAGTTCTACATGGGAAAATCGTAACAGTGAATGCCCGTATTAGGAAAACAGAAAGAATTCAGATAAATAACCTAATGCAGAACCTCAAGCTCCTAGAAAAAGAAGAGCATGGCAAATCCAAAGCTCGTACAAGAGAAGAAATTAAAAAGATCAGAACAGAAATCAATGCAATGGAGACTAAGAGAATGATACAAAAAAAAAATGAAACAAAGAGTTGGTTTTTCGAAAGAATAAATAAAATAGATAAACCTTTAGCCAACCTTATCAATAAAAGGAAATAAAAGGTTCAAATCCATGCAATTAAGAATGAAAAAGGTGAAGTCACAACAGACCCGGCAGAAATACAGAGCATCATCAATACCTCCTTTGAGAACCTGTACTCTAATAAAATGGAACACAGAATGAATGGACAGATTTCTAGATACATATGAATTGTCAAAGTTAAATGAAGAAGATAAAATTTACCAACAAAGGAAAGCCCAGGTCCTGATGGCTTCACTGCTGAATTCTAAAAGATATTTAAAGAAGAACTATCGCCATTAATCTTTAAACTCATCAAGAAATTTGAAAGGGAACCAAGGCTTCCAAATACATTCCTCGAAGCAAGTGTTCCTTTGATTCCAAAACCAGGGAAAGACCCAACCCAAAAGGAGAACTACAGTCCAATCTCCCTAATGAACATAGATGCAAAAATCCTCAACAAGATACTGGCAAACAGAATACAAAGGGTCATCAAGAAGATCATACATGCTGACCAAGTTGGATTTATCCCAGGGATGGGAGGATGGTTCAACATATGTAAATCAATAAATGTAATATACTATATTAACAGAGTCAAGGACAAAAACCATATGATCATCTCAATAGATGCAGAAAAAGGCATTCGACAAAATCCAACACCCATTCATAATAAAAACCCTACAGAAAATTTCAATAGAAGGTCTTTATCTCAACCTCATTAAGGCTATCTATGAAAAACCAACAGCCAACATCACACTAAATGGTCAAAAACTGAAACCTTTCACACTAAAATCAGGAACAAGACAAGGATGCCCACTATCACCACTCCTGTTCAATACAATTTTGGAAACATTAGCCACAGCAAGTAGAAAAGAGAAAGAAATAAAAGTTATAAAGAAAGGAAAGGAAGAAGTTAAACTGTCAGTATTCGCTGATGATATGATATTTTACATAGAAGACCCAAAAAACTCTGCCAAAAGACTTCTAGACTTAATTGACAGATTCAGTAGAGTAGCTGGATACAAGGTCAACACTCAAAAAACAATAGCCTTCTGGTACACAAAAAACAGACTCACTGAGAAATTAGGGAAACAATTTCTTTTACAATAGCATCCAAAAAAATGAAATATCTAGGAATCAATCTAACAAAGGAAGCAAAAGACCTCTACACTGAAAACTACAGCACTCTGAAAAAGAGATCAAAGAGGAAACAAGAAAATGGAAAGACATCCCTTGCTCCTGGGTAGGAGCAATATAGTGAAAAGGGCCATACTTCCAAAACTATTATATAGATTCAATGCTATGCCAACTGAAATTCCAACAATATACTTCAAAGAACTGGAAAAAACAATATAAAAATTCATTTGGAACCAGAAGAGACCTAGAATAGCAAAAGCAATTCTAAGCAACAGAGATATGGCAGGGGCTATCACAATCCCCAACTTGAAACTCTACTACAAAGCTACTGTGATAAAAACAGCATGGTTCTGGCAAAAGAACAGACATGAGGATCAGTGGAATAGATTAGAAGATGCAGAAACAACTCCAGACATGCTCAGCCACCTCATCTTTGACAAAGGAGCCAACCACCCTAAATGGAGGAAAGATAGCCTATTTAATAAATGGTGCTGGAAAAACTGGATTTCAACCTGCCAAAGATTGAAACTAGACCCATACCTATCACCATGAACTAAACTAAGATTGAAGTGGATTAAAGATCTAAATATTAAAACAGATACACTAAACTTGCTGGAAGATAAGTTAGGTAGAACTCTTGAACACATTGGCATAGGAAAAGATTTTATGAACAAAACCTCAGTAGCACGGGAACTACCACAAAGAATCAACAACTTGGTTCTCATCTTATTAAAAAGCGTCTGCACTGCAAAAGAAACCACCAACAGAGCTAACAGACAACCTACAATGTGGGAAAAAAATTTTAGCAGCTGTACCTCAGACAAAGGACTACTATCTAGAATATATAAAGAACTGAAAAAATCAGACCCCTCAAATTCAAAGACCCAATTCAAAAATGGGCATTTGAAATTAACAGACATTTCTCAGACAAAGAAGTAAAAGCAGCAAACAAATATTTGAAAAAATGTTCAACATCACTGGTCATTGGAGAGATGCAGATGAAAACAACACTGAGATTTCACCTCACCCCAGAAAGAATGGCTGCTATCAAGAAATCAACCAATAACAAATGCTGGCAGGGGTTTGGGGAGAAAAGAACCCTTCTCCATTGCTGGTGCGAGTGTAGACTGGTGCAGCCACTCTGGAAATCCATATGGAGATATCTCAAAGAACTAGGACTAGAGGTCCCATTTGACCTAGCTATTTCCCTGCTGGGTGTCTTCCCCAAAGAATTAAAAGAATCATTCCACAGCGATATATGTCCACCCATGTTCATAGCGGCACAGTTTGTAATAGCTAAAGCTTGGAAGCAGAGGAAGTGCCCATCAACTGGAAACTAGATAAAGAAGATGTGGGTTTTTTTATAAAATGGAGTATTACTCAGCCATAAAGAATGAGAAACTAGAGTCATTTGTAGCTAAAAGGATGTATATCGAGGCCATACTGTTAAGTGAAATAAATAGGACACACGTGTAAATGCCAAATAGTTTCTCTAGTGTGAGAAACTGAAAGTGTAAATAAGGGTTATAACGATTAAAATGAATAACTGATAATCTGAAATAGGAAAAAAGGTCCAAAGATGTAGGGGTGAAGGGCGCGGATGGGGAAAGGAGAGAAGGGAAAGGAAAAATTATGAGAAAAGAAAAAAAATGGAAATGATGTCTATGTAAATAGGGAAGGGTGGAGGGGGTGAAGGATTCACAGGTAATGGGGAAACATAAGAATCAAGATACATCATGTATAGGTACAAACACCCAATGATAAATGTAAACGTATTATATACCTAAAATGTACCAATAAAATGACATAAGAATAAAAAAAAAGAAATAATTGTCACTATTTACATGTACAAATTTAAATAAAATATAATTAGCCTAAAGACCAGAATGCATCACTTAATTATGAACATGAAATAATCATTGTTTGGATTTTGAATTTATATATAAATATAAATTTTCAAACTATTATTTTTGTTATTAATTACTCAAAAATGTATAAGATGCTTACATAATTCACCATCTAATTTCATCCTCATAGAAAAGCACATGAGAGAAATATTTCCAGTATCCTCATTTGACAGATGAGGAAGTTGAGCCTCAAAGCAAATAACTTACACAAAGTCACAAGGCATTGCGGATACTCGTATTTCTAAATATCATCACCTTATTACAAATGCAGAAAATTTCCAGTACATTCAGATGTATTACAAACTCCATTCATAAATTCATCCAAAAAAAGATTTTAAGGATGAGCAAAATAATAAAGTTTAATTGTACATTATGTTCGATATACTAGGAATATCTAGCTTTAAAACTACAGATTAGAAAGACAATTATTTTAACAGTATATTGTCTAGTACATAAAGAAGTTATAGTATATCATGAAATATGAACAGAAACAGCAAAAGTAGAAAACAATTATTAGATTGGGTTAAAACTCAGTGACTACACATTCTAAGCAGTAACATATGGATAGCCTTCTATCATCCAAAATAATGGCTCCTACACTCCCTCTCCTTTAATTTCAGCCATGCTCCTCCCTACTTGGTATGCATATGCATGCAAATACATGCACACACATGTGACTACACACATAGACACAGAATAGCACCTCTCATCACAGTTTAACTTAATAGCAATTAAGTTAAGTATTAAGCTGTTTAGTTTCACTTGCCATAGTTCACATGCTCAAAATCTACATGGAGCTCAAAGCTGCCATATTGGTCAGCATGGATATAGCACAATGCAGAAAGTTTAGATTGAATAGCACTGCACTGGAGACTTTAGGAAGAAGACTTCTATCCTAATCTTTAAAACCTAAGATCCAAGGCTGGGGATTTAGCTCAGTGGTTCCAGCGCCTGCCTCACAAATACAAGTTCCTGAGTTCGATCCCCAATACGAAAACAAACAAACAAACAAAAAAACACGTAAGATCCAAAGAACTACAGAATTCATTACTGAATACTTCCTGGGTATAGTAGCTTAAAATTGCAGTGACTGAGCATAACTCACTTGTTTGTATAAATTACTGAAATCCATTTGCACCCTGTAAGAATAGACTTTAAAAGTACTGGTGGGCCTGTGTGCTGAAAGTACATTCATTGATTGCTCAATTACAAGGAAATGGCCTGAGGAACATGGTTGTGGGAGGGGAAAGAGAAAACAAAACCTAGTCAGATGTGAATTGCATCTGTTGTAATAGACATGTTAAAAGCAAAACAATTTTCTAAGTATATAAATCTTTAAGAGCGTGAGTGAACTGTTTTCCTCTTATAGTGCAAAATCACCCCACCTTTTGCCCCCCCAAAAGAAAAAATAATCCAACTACAGAGATATAAAGTAAAAAATCATGGGATTTTAAAACTCCAGAGAACATAAAATACTCTGGTCCAGTAAGTTTTTCACAAATAAATAAAAAATCCTAGTGAGATTAGGTAATTTGCCTAAGGTCACATAGCTAATCAACCCCAATGATAAGACTAGAACTCATGACCTTTAGCCTTGGATTCCCTCTACCTCTTAGATTCAGCTTTGCTGAATACAAATTGTATTAACAGTATAAAGAGTTTAGGAAACAAAGCACAGTATGTTTGAATCAATAAGTATATAAAGAAGAGTAGTGAAATACAAGTTTAGAAAGAATACAACGACCAAAACATGAAGTGTTTTGGGGGGGGCTAGGACTAGACTTTAATCCTAATAAAATATGTAAAAGCCCTTATAGGTGTTTAGCAGTGATCTGATAGAACTGAATTTCAGAAAAATAACTTTGTGCATTATGATATAAAGGGGGTTAAAATGACAAATGTTAAAAAGTCTGGGGAAATTATAAAATAGTGAGACATGACAATGGGCTGAAATTTTAAAATGTCGGGTCGGGGGGTGGACATTACGGCAAGGTTGAAAGTGGAATTGGTAGGATCTGGTTCCTGATGGAAGGAAGGATGCCAATGGTTTTAGGGTAGATTCAAAGATGACTATTATATTTATGATATATGCTAATTGGTAGATAATTCTAAGGTTAACTAGGGTTAAGATTAGAGTAGGAAAGAGACAGATAAGTGAAAAGATAAATATAGTTAAACAATGCAGAACTTGAATTGGGGACAGCTGAACATATGGGTTATGTGAGTCAGGAGGAAACTGAAAGAGAAAAGCTCAGGGGAAGACACTCCATATGACAGCTGAAATGAGGACAATGGATAAGACTCCACTTGGATCATTAAAATGAAGAAAGGAAGGACTAAGGATCAAGCTCTCTCACTCAGATAATTTAAGGACAAACATAGAAATAGGAAATTTTAAATGAAACACAGAGGTAAATGAGAAACAAGAAGAGCTTAGTATCATAGAAATAGAGAAGAGAGCACTACTGAAGAAGTGACCAATAGTGCCAAATAGTGCTGAAAAAGTCAATGTGTTGAGTTTAAAATTTGCCATTGCCTTTTATATTACAAGAGATAATGAGTTTGGTTTTAATATAAGAAAATATTCATCATAGTAGTTACAGCATGTGTTTTAGAGTCAGACTCCCTGGTGTCTAATCTGGGCTTTGCCTAACTATCCATACAATAAAATGGAAATATTATTATTATCTCTCATAAAATTGATGTGACATTTAAATGAGATAGCATAGGTGAAACATTTAGAATACAGTTTGGATTATAAATGCTATTTTTCTATTTTTATTTTTGTGAAGCATATAAGATACCTAGTTATGCATTTGGATAAGTAGATTTGAAAATGGAAAGTGGCATGAACTGGACTTATATATCTGGAGATTTACTGTGACATAGTTGGATATAAAAAGCAGGGAAGTAATTGAGATTGTTCATGGAGAAAATAAAATACGTACATGCCAATGATCATAATTACATGTATGTGTATATATGTATAGGCATGTATGGATAGAATAACGTAAAATGATAATAGAAGGTGACCACCGATAGAAAATGGAGAACATAATACCTGAGAAGTCAGAAGACAAGAAACATATTAAAATGATAGTGAAAGGACAATTACAGGTAGTCAGAGAGCAGGAAGAGAACAGTGCCAGGAAAGGCAAGGGTAGTTAACAATTTAAAAAATGGAATGATCAATAGTGCCAAGTGATCAGGATTGGAAAGAAGTCACTGGATTTTGAAATTAGAAGATCATTGTAGACCTTATTGAGAGCTGTGAGAAAGCTGGGTAGTGAAAAGTACATTAGAAAACTAGTAAAGATTATTCTTTTAGAGACATGAACTTCAAAATGAAAAAGGGAGATAAGGGGCTAGTTAGAAGCATTAAGTCAGATGAAAAGATGTTGCAATATGTGAGAATGGAGAATACACCTAAGGTAAAGAGAAGTCAATGAAGAGACAGCGTATCAAGATATACGGTTTATCTTCTACCTATTTCACGAACTGCTAAAAATAATGAAAATTTTATCACAGGTAAAATTTTACTTTAAAAGTGAACTGGAAAAAATCTGTAAGTTAATAACCTGTCTTAAAATAAGAAGGGAGAGAAGTTATATAATTGTTATTTTAAAATATTATTAATCCTGTATTTGAAAGAATTAATTCCTGCGACTATGAAAACATTTTGAGAAGTCTCAGGATACTACCAAAATAGAAAAGCCATTTTGTTAAAATACAATCATAATTGTATTTTTTAAACAACAGATTTAAACTTTTGTTTTTCATTTCCGTATCCTGAATATATTTTTGAACTTTTAGAGGATATGTTTTCTTTTACACTAAATACTCCAAATAAACCCACTTCACAATTCTTGTGAGAGTACTAGGCTCTGTATATAACAAATTACTAATTTTTGTAGCTCATTAAGGTAGGAAATTTCAAATAGTGTTTGCATGTTTTACATCTATAAGCAGGATTCAACAATCTCTTGAGTAGTTATCAAGATGTCTCTAATTTTTCCATGTTTCATGTTAAAAACATGCCACTTTAAAAATTCTATTCTGCCCAACTTGCTGCAAGATAGGAAATGTCAATACCATCTCACTGTTTGGAGTAAACTACACTATGATAGAAGCATCACTTTAAAGTATAGGTAAAGCAGTATACACATATTGTCATCATAAAAATCCAAATTTAAAACACACTTCGTCCCTTAACTGTTATGTGATTTTGAGTGGGTTACTTAGCCTCCTGGAAACTCATTTCCTTGATTAGCAAACTGGAGATAATAATGCATAATTCACAGAATTGTAGTTAAAAATTCATTTAAAAAATTCTTCAAATATGTAAATATATTTGGCCCAAGCTTGGCAAACTGAGTATAAATATAATAAAAATATTTCATTTTTCCTGTATAAACTTTCCAAGAGATGCACAAATTTAGACATATGTCTGAATGTCAATGAAATTTAGTTGTAGCCCAAATCCTAGGAACAAAGACAAAACTTTCAAAAAGTGAACTAAAAACGTTTTTAATTTTTTGGTACAGGTATGAAATTTCATTGAGATTAAATTTCATGATAGAGAAATGTATTATAAAAAGAAAAAAGTGGAAAAATCCTAGTTTTTATTTTTTAGTTTGTTTTGTGGTACTGGAAATCGAACTCGGGACCTTGCACTTGCCAGCCAGGCAGCAGAACCACTGAGCTAAATCCCCAGTCCATAAAAATCCTAGTTTTTAAAAAGTATATATGACTTAAAACCACATCATACAAGTTTAACTTACTACAACTATGTCACACTATAGATGCTCTTTACACCAGACAGTTCATCTATCTGATAGTCTCAAACTCTGGTGGAAAACAATACCAATATCTCATAATAAACAAGTACAAAATTTTGTTAGTTTTTTATCAGGTAAGAAATTTTAATATTTCAACACTCAATACTGAACGATTTAATAAAATTAAATGTGGAACCATGTTCTCTGTTGAATGACCATACAAAGAATTTAAAATATCTTTCAAAGACTGTTTTCCATGGTGCATTAAGATGCATATACTATCTATAAGAAAGAGATTACGATCAGAGACTAGACATACCAGGTATCAAATTCTGACTTATACACTGAGTCACTTTATACAAGTTAACTTAACTCATTCACCCTACATATCTCATAAGCAAAATACGCCTGTAAAGCTGTGTTGGATAATTAAATCAAATGACATATTCAAATTAAAATGTTTAATCTAGGACCAAATATTATAAATACAAGTAATAAACAGGAATTCTCATCCCTCAAGAACAAAGTTATTTTTCATAAAATGGATCATTTCCTGTAATCACCTGAAGAAAAGACAGCAGGTTTGTTATTTTCTTTATCTTTTTTTTTTTTTTGGTACCGAGGATCGAACTCAGGTCCTTGTGCTCGTGCACAAGCAGGCAATGAAACTACTGAGCTAAAATCCCCGGCCCTGTTATTTTCTTTATCTTAATAAAACAACTTTATTAAACCAAAATTCTGCATACCACACAATTTATAAATTTGTTATTTTCTGAAGGAAATATTTAGGCTGGGTCTACACAAGGCTATCAGATGAAACCCGACACACAGTAACAATTCAGTCACCTCTATTTTGGTGAGTCAGACCTATGAATGTTGCTTGAATGTCACAAAGAGAGACAAATATCATTTTCTTAAATTTCTACAAAAATCCCACAGACTTCACTAACATCTCTTAGGATAATAGCACTCACTGAATTGCTTATCCTTTGGCCCTGTTTATTACTAAGTCTTCAACTTCCTGGGATTATTACACTAATTAGTAAATTATGATATCAATGATAATCATAGGGGCCATATTCATAGTAATTTAGTAATATTTTCCTGAGTTTAAACAAATTGTTATTCTCACAAACCAAACTTCCAACAATAGGAGGAATTTTATTTTTACATTCCTTAGTATTTAAATGCAAGGTAAAATGGAGTAGGATGTCACAAAAAATGAGTACTCTAAATGTAATTCTAGATGCAATTTAAGACAAAATTAACTGACCTGTAATTGCAAAGCTTCGTGATTTTCTAATCCTTCCACAACTGGTGAAAATCGTTCCCTGTTATTTCTTTCTGCTGCAGTAGTTATTGCCCCTAAAAGTTTATCCAGACTGTAGAAAAAAACAAGGGATAAAAAAGAAGAAACAGAATGAGAATTACTTCACACACACACCCACACCCACACACACACCCACACACACTAGCATGGGTTATTCCTTTCAGTCTTACCTGTTTGTTTTCTGGTGTAAATGCTTAAATAGATCACTACAATTTTAAAACTTATTATTCAATAGTTTTAATTGACAAAAACTGTATACAGGTATATGAAGAACAATGCAAAGTTTTGAAATGCGCATTTACTGTGAAATGGTGATATCAAACTAAATGACATATGTAATACATCACATACTTATTTTTGTGTATATGTACATAAAAATCTACTCTAAGCTAATGTCAAGTACACATTATATTGTTATTAACTATGAGCACCATAATATAAAACAGGTCTCTTGGGCCGAGGATTTACCTCAGTGGTTTCGCTGCCTGCTGCACAAGCCCAAGGACCCGAGTTCGATCCCCAGTACCAAAAAATAATAATAATAGGTCTCTTGAAAAACTTCCTTCTAACTGAAAGACCATTACAATTATTACAGTTGTGTTCCTGTAAATATATTTCTAAAGATAAATATTAACAACTTTAAATAATTTAGGGCACCAAAATGAAAATTCGAATAGTCTTCAGGAAACTAATTTTTCTAGCAGACACCCTGAGAAGCACACTTGATTAGATAATGTTAAATTAAAATTTTATGGTTTTGAAGTTTATATGTTAATATAGATATTAATATAATGTAAACATAAAGTGCTAGAAAGAATGAATTATGGAATAAAAAAGAATTTTCTAAAAGAGAAATTTCAACTAATTAAAGACATCTCTATATGGCACAAGAAATTTATTTATCTGAATAAAAATATTGGTGATATCTCTACACAATGTTGATATCAAACTAACCTCCATTTATATAGTTTGCTACTTGTAAAAAATTTTTATTAGTATATGTTTGCAGTATATAATGATTACATTTGTTATGGGAAATTGGTACATGTACATAATGCATCTCAATTTTTTTCCTCTTCCTCTCTACCCTCAGGTTTTTAATTTTTTTTGTAGCCTCTTACTTTTATCAAATGACACCTGGAATGATAATTGAATTATAATAAGTATACCAGGCTAGGTTGTATTTTATGAATTAAATATTGAAATGCTAATTGACAAGCAAAATATGTCTTGTGTTTTTTGGGGGGGTTCCAGGGATCGAACTTGGGACCTTGTGCTTGCAAGGCAGGTGGCAACATCACTGAGCTAAATCCCCGGCCCATATAAATAAACAGATTTTTCTAAGATGTGTATGAAAATTTTACTTTTGCATGTTACTTCCTTTGTTCTCATTAAGAAAAGACTTAAAGTTGTAGATATTTTTGTGTAATGTTTGTCTTTTGACCTTTAAGTGCAGTAGGTAGGACTAAGCAGTATCTCATTTTATTCTAACAGTTATGAGAAAATCAATATCTTGAAACATCCCTAAATCTTTGCATGGCCTGTTCTGGTTCAAATTGAAAGTATTACTGTCACATAAAATGTTCAAAAGTGTCCTAAGTACACTTCGTTTTTATTATAGTGATTTCTCTTAAACTAGACTTATTAATGAACTCAAATTCTGGTTTTGATTCATTATTATTTCCATAAGATATGATCCAAAGCATGTTTGACCACACTTGCTAACTTTGGAATATACATACACAATAAATATCAACAGCCTATTCTTTTTCTAAGAGATTAGTTTATTGCACTCCATAAATAATTCCTCACTTCAGTTTTTGTAGGCAAGCAAAGTACATTCTGTTACAAAGCAATAGCACAAAATAAAGGCATCTAGTTAATTCAATTAAAGAAGTAAAGATTTCCGGGTGTACAACATAAAATATGCATGTATGTATTTGTGAAAATAACTGATTTTTGCCCATTTTTCTAATGATTGCTTTACCTTCAGTAGCATAAAATTATTTATTTTGAACTCATCTTTGAAGAATTTCCCATTAGAAGTCTATTAGTTTAAACCTAGTTTTCATAATATCAACAAAAAAAGCTAAAATATAAACAGACAAGATAAAAATGTCAGTCAATAATTTTCTAAACTCTATTATTGTTTTCATGCAATTTATCTAAAGAAACAGAACATAAGTAAAACTCATCAATTTCAAGTGTCATTTTCTATGCAATTAATATAATATAGAAATACTTACATGTTCTCTTCTCCAACAATACAAATAGCAGAAAGTATTTTTACTATTTCAGTCATCATGTTGGGTTGTTTGGGATCAATTGCTCTTGCCAATAGTAAAAGACTTCTTTCATCTCCTAAAATCCTTTGCAATCCAAACTAAAAGAAAAAAATCATTAGTCAAAATTAAAATGTCTATGGAACATACCTTTAATTTTAAAGAAAAGCAACCTAAAATGATTTTCAAAAACACCCACACTTCCACACTGAGGTGCTAAAATATATAAATGGTTTTCAAATTCAATTAGTTACCTATTGTTTTTTATTTAAACTGACTATATCTTAGAGTTTTTGTCCCTTGGTCAGATATGAGCTCCATTAGTCTACTGTACAATTTCCACAAAAATTTGAGAGAAATATGGGAACAATTAGTATTTCTTCAACAAAGAAGAACATGTGAAACATATACTAATATGATTTGCTAATACAATTCTGTCCCACTGGGTATCCCTGAGGAAGTCTGGAATTTATAGTTAAATTATTCAGTATGTTTGCATGGGAAATTAAGTGAATTTAAAAGCCCAATTATGGGGCCGGGGATTTAGCTCAGTGGTTTCGATGCCTGCTATGCAAGCACAAGGACCCGAGTTCGATCCCCGTTACCAAAAAAAAAAAAAAAAAAAAAAAAAGCCCAATTATGTACTATATGCGAGTTAAAGAAGTGATAAACCTTGACATGGATTTTTCACCCCTTCTTGTTCTTACCCTCCTCCTTTCTACAAAGGCTATGAACCCAAAGATATGGCAGCTGGGTTTTATTAAGTGTCACAGTCAGTAGGCAGAGAAGGCATCATTTTCATTTATTTTCTAGGCATGAACCCATATATGTATGTGTACACACACACACACACATACACACACACAAACAAATAGATAAAATGCTACAGAGAGCTTAAAACTTGGGTTTTTCTTATACTGAAGAAGGTAATGTTTTCTTTCATCTATGTTCCACAAGCTATTTCTTATATTTCTCATGAAATACAGTTGTTTCATTTTACAGTGTCTTGGTGAAGTCTGACAATGTTTCATGAGAGCAAAATTATCACTTCAAGCTAACCTGTAGTTAAGTATCAAATATATGAACAATAGCATGGTTTTTAATTTAACTTCTAAAAGAACTTAGAGGAAGGAATCATTGCTAAAGCTCCTAAATGTGACTTTTTTCAGGTAAAAAGATATTTATTAATATTTAGAGATGTAACAGTTTTTAATAATTTTGAACATTATTTCTTTAACAGTTTTTCAGTAACAGTGTCTAAAGAATACAATATTTAAGGTTAATATATCAAATGACCTTAGGGAATTACTGCAAGATGCCAACATGGCCTAGCATCTTAGTTCATTTTCCCTTCATCTTTGCTTAAAAAAAAACAAAAAATCACCCAGAAGGTGAGTCACTGTTATGATCCAGTGGAATGCAAGCTAGGAATAGGACAGAATTTGGAAATCCAGCTCTGTGTTGATGGAGTAAGGCATTCAGACTTGTCAGTCACTTTAAAGAACACCTCCTGTTGCTGTACTTTCCTGTCAAACTCTTCTAGTGTCTTTTCCCAAAACGTGACTTTAGCATGGATCCTAATAAATAAGGAAACATGTGGAAACAAGAAAAGATGAAAAATACTGGGAAGAGAAAAGAAAAAAAAAGGGATAGGATGTGTATATATAAAGGTGGCCAGTACATAATAAAAACTAAGAAATATAAGTAAAAAGCACATGTATTTTTTTTAAAAAAGCACATGTGTAAATCTGAGAGCTGAATAACTACCACAGTTACAAAACTTAACAGCTTTAGAAGTCAATTAGAATGACAATGAAATATTTTAAAATTTCAAGATTTTATTTATTAATAATAATTTCTAATATGTAGGAATATACCAAATATAAAAATAAAGACATGAGAAATATACCAGAAAAACCACTCAATCCAAACATCCAAGCAATATTATGGTAATGGAAGTTAAGGAACAATGACTTGCTTTTTATGGTTTTATTGTTCCATATATTGCACAGAGGGAGTTTCTGAAGTAAGTAATCTAAACTCTTTGGGGCCACAAAACATAATTGCTCTTTAAGTCATTCCAGATGAAAGTTTCCTTTCTACATTTGGACAATTTATTCTAACATGAAATGAATATAACACTGCATATTTTCTATCCTCAATACATATTTATGCCTATTGTTTCAAATGCCTATAACTTTAAAGACCAATTTATTCATGTTCTGAGGACCTATATGTAAGACATAAACATGACCTAACTTAAACTTAGTTTAGGATAATCCACGAAAAATCATCCGTTCTTCAAAACTGACAAAGTCTTAAGAAATAAAAACAATATGTTGATACATCAAAGTATATCCTGTAGGAAAAGGTTCTATAGGAAATCTTACTAATACAAACTTCTCTAGTGACTATTCTGATTTTAATTATTTGATGTACTGGAAAGACGCGGAAGTTAACAACACAAGTCAATAAGAATGTAAAACAAACAGTCTTAAAGTTCAGTTGACAAATAATGGAACTGATTGACCAGAGAGGTCAAGTTATTTTCCAAAGGCATCTTATTAGTGGTAAAGTTTGAACTATAATCTCTTGATTTCTCTTATTATGTTCTCTTTCTATTACGTTATTCTTTCCCTCAATTTAAGAAAGAGATCTATCCTGAGTTGTTGAGAAGCAATGTAAAATAAATGATTTCTTGGTAGGCATAAGATTCTGTATAATTTGGGCACATAAGTTGAGAAATTCTGTACTAGTACCAGTGTTTTTGTAAGCAAGATTCAGAAATAGCACTATGACTATATTTTATGCAGGAGTCTACTAGCAAGCATCCATGGCATGTGTCAGTATTCTTTGCTGATAAACATGTGTATGTTATAAAAATAGTGATGCATAATTCCATATGCATAAGAAAGACTGCGCATAACTTAAATATGTAATCTTTTTGCATTAGCTATGTTACCACAACAGCTATAAATTTCACATGTGGCCAGTTTCTTGTTATTGTTATAATTATTTGTTTCTATTAAGTATTTTAAGATTGGTAAAACAGCATCTAAGTAATTATGTAATTAGGTGAATTATAGTTATATAGAGCAGGTAATTTCTAAAACAATAACAAAAAATATTCTAAAATTCATATAGTTCTTCCTAGTGTTATACATATACCAAAACTAAAATCCCCACTATCTTCCAGAGATATTGTTCATGTATGTTAACTCACCAACATTTATTGAACATAAAAGAGAAATTTTAATCTTACAATATTCTTAGCAAAAATGTCAAACCTTACCCTTTTTCTTTTCAATGGAATAAAAAGTATGGAAACGGTATTCAATTTATGACATTTAAGTTTTCCTACTAGTATAAAAGAAAAATAAGTATTACCTCATTTGGTAACAAGATATATATGCGCAGCCTACCAGTAAATATTATGTGAAGCAAAGTATATTTTAAATATTTAAATGGAATATATGACAATTTGCATCATAAAGGCCCCTTTGTAAACAGAGCACACATCCAGTATTTTGTCTGTTTCATACTTTTATACTGTCAGGCAAGTTCTCCCCTTTAGGAACAGAGGCATAAATAATTATTACTTACCTTATTATTCATAAATGCTTTGAGGCACTGAATTAGTTTATATTGATTCTTCTTGTCAATATTTTCTTGCCTAAGTATGAAAAAAAATCATAACATGTCATGCTTAAAAATTTTCTCCTTTGGAAAATTTTTCTAAATGTTTATTCTTACTGTTTTTTGTCCAGAAGCTTTTCCAACACATCCAGTAAAAGTCCAAGACCTTCATGGCCAAAGTTGTTAACCCAGCTAAGAGATAAAAAGAATGTGTAAATAAGTTCATATATTTAAAATATTATTCAAAATGAAATTTCGGTTTCCAAATCTGAAAATCTTATTTTAATATTGCTTGTCATTCTTTTATTCTATCACCACTGATTAAAGTTGTGACTGTGAGGTTGATGCAGGAATCTTAACCTAAAACTCAGAAATCTCTTCATATTTTTTTTGTTCATTTTTGTTTTTTGGGGGGTTTTTTGGTACCAGGGATCGAATTCAGGACCTTGCACTTGTGAGGCAGGCGGTGGAACTACTGAGCTAAATCCCTGGCTCTCTCTTCATATTTTTGATCACTCATTATACAGCACTTCCTTGGTTGTTTCACCCACATCCTATGCTTAGGCTTGAATTTAGAAGCTGAATTTATCTTCCCTTGTTTTCACTTCCCTGAAGCAATTCCTCCTCCATTCTTACCGATATTGTTAGTAACATTATTACCCTTTGAGTTCTTCACATTTCTAATAGTAGCATAAATATTTGATCTCTCATTCTCTTAACCTTTCCATTTATTCTGTTCATTCATTCAACAAATATTTTTGGAATATATATATGTACATATATATATATACATATATATATATATCTCCAAGCATGTTGCAGGTGGCAGAATTATAACAGGCAACAAAACTAAACCCCTACCCTCATGGAGCTTAACATCTAAAGAGAGGAAGACAAATGATAAACACAATATAAAAAAATGACATTGTTTTGATGCAGTAAAGAAAAATAACACTTGATAAATGGAATAAAAGGGGTGCTGGGATGCTATTTTTCAATGTTTGGTGAGTGAAAGACCTTTTGTAAAAACTTAGCACTTGAGCAGAGCCTTATAGGAAGTTAGGACTTTTCTAGTAGAAGAACTAAGGGTAGACTGAGTCCTGCAGTCCAAACCATTAGCTACTAGTTTGAAATACTGCAGGAACTATCAGGAGACCAGTGTGTGGAAGCTGAGTAAGCAAGCTTGGGAGAACGTCAGGAGACTAAATCCTATGTATGGGAGAAGCTTGAAAGATAGAACACAAAGCACTTGATCTGACTTTGTGGCATCTGGTCATGAATGTTCTACTTCTAAAATGACTTCTCCCAATGACTCCTCCCTCTTTTTCACTCTCTATGCTAACAATCTAGCCCTAATTATCTTTTCTTTAATATGCCTGGAAACTCCCAAATGGGGTCTCCTGAGACTCATTCTTTTCTCTTGTGCATTTTCTAAAATGCCAGATTAAGTTGCACTAAACAATACACTTCTCTATAAAAATTTCCCTTGGACTACCTAACGTATGTAGCCTGATGTAGCCTTATTCTACCTTTCCAGCTTCCAGGCCTTATACCACATGTGCCAATAAAATCAGAAGGATGATAATTCCTGGCACCTTCCCAGAATTTCCCTGTGTATGTCATTTATTCTTTCTTCCAAGAAGAAAACCCCAACACCATTTCTCCAAGGCTTCAAGGCTCAACTTGGTAATTTTGAGCCATTAATATTTTTCCCCTGCAAGTCCTCCCACCAAATGTTAGTTCTGTCTCTTTGAATTCCCATGTGATCTTTATCTTCCACTGCTGACATTCTGATTCATGCCACACATGTCTTATACACAAGCCTGGATTGTAAATTCTCTAAAGATAGTATATTATCTCATTTATCTTTCTTTCTCCCAGAGCACTTAGCACAGTGGCTTATAATCACTAAATAAATATGTATATACAGTCAACACTAAATAAATATTTGCTGATTTAAATTAACTGTACTAGTGAGGGTGGCTAACAGCATAAGCAGTCTCACAATGCCTGAGAACTTCATACATAAATATGTAGCAGACTTCCATGAAGCAACGACTAAAATCTATACTGTTTGTGTGTGTGTGCGTGGTACTTGGAGTTGAACTCAAGGCCTCATGCATGCTAGGCAAGTGTTATACCATGGAGATACATTCCTAGCCATTGTACTCAACATATTTAAACCTATTTAAACATAGTAATTAAAGACAGTTTCTATTCCACATTCTTTAAACTCTTCATTTCATATGTACCTAATGTAAAGCTTATCACTGTAGCACAAGACTACATTTTTAAGAGAATATCAGTAAGAGTCATTAGATCACTTAAGAAAATATCTTAAAAATATAACTCATATTAAGAAACAGTCACATCTACAATATATATCGAAGCTCCTTTTAAACACATTCTAATTTCCATAATGGAAATGAGAAAAAATCAATATGGCATTGTAATGATAATTGGCACTGGGCTACTACTCAATTGAGGCATGTAATCATATAGTGCAATAAGCTATTTTCTCTAAAGAGTCTTGATAATCAGTGTGGTGGGTGGTGGTAGAGGAATAGAGGGACATCAACTCTAAGTATAATATACTGTATTTAATCTATCACAGAGAAAATTCAATAGATATGATTACAGCACAATATATTTTACAGTAACCTTAACATAGTAGGAATTCTGAACAAATTTATGTATTCAGCCCTCAATATCTGCTTTGGCATTTGGGAAGAAAAAATACACCTGTGATTTCTTTAAAACAAACTTTTTAAATTCTGAATTTTACTTATATTTCTTTATATCTACTGCTATTAAAACTATTAGGATTATTTCTTTTTGGGTTTAGAGATATATTTGATATTAGAGCATGATTTATACTTGTTCACTTGAACTCAGTCACCCACACAGCCCAAACTGTTTCAAGTTATGCAGTTCGTAGAACTTTGTTTTCATTCAGTGAAAATTACTATCATTCTTAGGGGAAAAAAAAGGATAGAATTATGAAACTTAGGTGTGAGGAGAAGGGGCCTATTTATTATAAACAAGGCAGTGAAAAGTTTCAACTGAGAATATTTTAGGCCACTAGTCAGAAGAGGCCTAGTAAAAGTTTTCAGACTTTTAAAAATAGAATAGGGGGCTGGGGATTTAGCTCAGTGGTTTTGCCACCTGCTGAGCAAGCGCAAGGACCCAAGTTCGATCCCCAGTACCAAAAAAAAAAAAAAAAAAATAGAACAGGAACTCAAAGTTGTTGCTAAGGAGATAAGTATGATGTAGCATGATTACACTCAGAAGGTTAAAAGAAAAGGCTATGTAGCTAGATTCCACTTTTTCCTTTTTCTCTTACCAGTATCATCAGTACCATTTCTCTGTCTTTCAGGCATCAAACACTGTATGGTCTCTAACCTAGTACTTACTGTTTATTGATTCATATCCTCCCCCCCCCATCCTCCTCACACACAAATACTAAAGTGCTCATGAAATGATGAAGAATTTTAAAAGCAAATTCTGGTTCCTATACATGGGCAGGATTTTTGACACTGTAACACCAGAAGTATAAATTAGTTTCTTAAAGTATACACCCCAACCAGCAACATCAACACTATTTGGGGATGTTAGAAATGCAAATTCTTGGCTCCTACCCTAGAGCTATTGTGGAATGAGTACCTGGGGGAGGAAAGGAGCAAGTTGTTATTTTAACTATTCTTGCTAGTGATTCTAATGCTTACTCATATTTCAGAACTATTGTGGAATAGGACAAAGGTTTCCAGAGTAATAGAGGAAACTTTTCTTGGGCAGGACTCAGAGCCATACCTGGAGAACACTTCTTATACCCTCAAAACCATACTATGCATTCTCACTACCAGGAGAAAGGGATAGGAATCCAGTTGAAGCAGATAAAAACTTGGTACATTTTACAATGTATGTAAATTCCAGCTCTAAGTTATTCAGTACTAATTGGGATACCTAGAACCATAAGAATATACTTGAAGACTCGATTTCAAATCTGACTCAAGGATTGCAGATGAACACAGATAAACACATAATGTTTTCTATAGTATCTCATCCCTGAAATTCATCATGGACCTTAAATTTATGAGAGATATAAGCAGAAAATAATAAATAGCCAAAAGAAGAAAACATAAGGGAGAATGATCTTTTATAATTTCCATACCATCCCTGAAACACACACTTTTTTTTCCTTCCTTTTTACTGAGGTATGATCTACATAGAGTGCAATTCATCATTTTGACAAAATATAATTATGTAACGACTCACATAAACAAGGTATAGAATACTTCCATCACTACAAAACATCCTCCAGCTCCCCTAGGCAGTCAATTCCCTTTCTCTACTCTCAATCCCATGATCACTATTTATCTGACTGATGTCCCTATAGTTCTATTTTTTCCAGAGTGCCACTGAAAATAGAATTGTAGAGTATGAAGCTTTTCTGTGTCAAGCCTCTTTTGCTTAGCATAATATTATAATATACAAGCATTTAGCTGTATGGATCAGTAATTCAGTCCTTGGTACTGTATGGAGATATATACCACATTTTATCTGTGCATTAGCTAATGCACATTTCAATTGTCTCCAGGTTGAAATGACTGTGAATAAAAGTATTATAAATACTCACATGTAAATATTTCTGTAAGCCTATTTTTTTCTTTTGGGAAAATACCTAGGGTGGGATCTTCTGGGTTTTATAAGTGTATGTTTAACTTAGAAAAAAGTCCTACTTTCTAATATGGCCATTCCACTAAGCACTCTTTTGGCAAAGTGTTATAGTTCCAATTATGATAAGCCCTTGTCAGCATTGGATACTCTTAATTTTTGAAGTTTAGCCATTCTGAAAATGGCTTCTAGGTAAAGAAACTGAGAAGCAATACAGTTAAGTAATTCGTCAAACATAATTCAAGGAGCAAGTAGAAGTTCCAGGACCCAAACCCATACCTGACTACAAAGTACTTGCTTATTAAAATCATATAATTAGAAATTACTAAAACAGGACCAGTACATAATTTGTTTTTGTATTAAATTCTTTTATTGGTACATTGTAGGTATACAACACAATTACATTTCTCATTGGGAATTGTTCCTGTATATAATGCATCTTGGTTCTTATTTTTTCCCCATTCCTAGCCCTCCCTTCACACCCTCCAACCTTCCCTATTTACAAAGACTTTATTTCCATTTTTTGCATTTCTCATCATTTTTCCTTTCCCTTCTTCCCTTTCTCTTGAACTTCCCACTACCCCTACCACTTTGGACCTTTTCTTCCTATTTTGAATTATCGATTATTCATTCTAATCATTGGTACATTTTAGGTATACAATATAATGACATTCATCATTGGAAATTTGCACCTTTACATAGTCTCTCTTGGTTCTTATTTTTCACCCTTGCCCAGCCCTCCCTTCAAACGCTCCATTCCTCCCTATTTACAATGATTTTGTTCCTGTTTTTCCATTTTCTCATATTAACCCCATTCCCTTCAATCCGTTCCCCTAGCCCTCCCACTTCATTCCCCTTTGCCCCTTTCTTTCCCATTCCACATTACCTATTATACATTTAGTCGTTATTTACACTGTCAGTTACTCCCACCAGAGAAACTACTGGGTATTTACACATGTGTGTCCTATTTATTTCACTTAAGAGTATCCCCTCAATGTGCATCCACTTAGCTATAAATGTCTCTAATTTCCCATTTTTTATGGCTGAGTAGTACTCTGTTTTATTAAAAAAAACACATTTTCTTTATCCAGTCTCCAGTTGATGGGCATTTGGGCTGTTTCCAAGTTTTAGCTATTACAAACTGCGCTGCTATGAACATGGGTGCACATACATCACTGTGGTATGATTCTTTTAATTCTTTGGGGAAGATCCCCAGCAGTGGAATAGCGGGGTCAAATGGGACTTCCAGTCCTAGTTCTTTGAGGTATCTCCATACTGATTTCCACAGTGCTTGCAAGAGTCAACACTCCCACCAGCAGTGGAGCAGGGTTCCTCTTTCCCCACAGCCCCGCCAACATTTGTTATTGGTTGATTTCATGATAGCAGCCATTCTTCCTGGACTGAAGTGGAATCTCAGCATTGTTTTCATTTGCATCTCTCGAATGACCAGTGATGTTGAACATTTTTTCATGTATTTATTTGCTATTTCTACTTCTTTGTCTGAGAAATGTCTGTTCATTTCAGATGTCCATTTTTGGATTGGGTCTTTAAATTTGGGAGGTCTGATCTTTTTAAGTTCTTTAGAGATTCGAGATAGTAGACCTTCGTCTGAGGAAGAGCAGGTGAAGATTTTTTCCCACATTGTGGGTTGTCTCTTCACACTGCTGGTGGTTTCTCTTGCTGTGCAGAAGCCTTTTAATAAGAAAAGATCCCACTTGTTCATTGTTTGTGCTAGTTCACAGGCAACTGAGGTTTCGTTTATAAAATCTTTTCCTACACCGATGTCTTCAAGGGTTCTACCTAACCTCTGTTCCAACTGGTTCAGAGTTTCGATTTTAATATTTAGATCTTTAATCCATTTTGATTTTAGTTTAGTGCATGGTGAGAGATATAGGTCTAGTTTTAATCTTTGGCAAGTTGAAGCCCAATTTTTCCAGCACAGTTTATTAAAGAGGCTATCTTTCCTCCAAGGAGGGTGTTTGGCTCCTTTATCGAAGATGAGATGGCTGAGTGTGTCTGGCATTGTTTCTGCATCTTCTAATCTGTTCCACTGGTCCTCAAGTCTGTTTCTTTGCCAGTACCATGCTGCTTTTATCACAGTAGCTTTGTAGTAGAGTTGCAGGTTGGGGATTGTGATACCCCCTGCCATGTCTCTGTTACCTAGAATTGCTTTTGCTATTCTGGGTCTCTTCTTGTTCCAAATGAATTTTTGGATTGTTTTCTCAAGGTCCATGAAGTATGCCGCTGGGATCTCAATTGGAATTGCATTAAATCTATATAGCAGTTTTGGAAGTATGGTCATTTTCACTATATTAACCCTTCCTACCCAGGATCAGGGGATGTCTGCCCATTTTCTGATATCATCTTCAGTCTCTCTTTTCAGAGTGCCATAGTTTTCAGAGAAGAGGTCTTTGATTTCTTTCATTAGGATGATTCCTAGATATTTCAGGTTTTTGGATGCTATTGTGAAAGGAATTATTTGCCCTATTTCTCTCTCAGTGAGTCTGTCATTGGTGTAGAGGAAAGCTATTGATTTTTGTGTGTTGACCTTGTAACCAGCTACTTGACTGAATTTGATTATTAAGTCTAGAAGACTTTTGGTGGAGTTCTTGGGGTCTTCTATATAGAGTATCATGTCATCTGCAAATAATGACAATTTGACTTCTTCATTACCTATCTTTATTCCTTTTATTTCTTTCTCTTGTCTAATTGCCATGGCTAAGGTTTCCAGAACTATATTGAACAAGAGTGGTGATAGTGGACATCCTTGTCTTGTTTCTGATTTTAGTGTGAAGGATTTCAGTTTTTGACCATTTAGTATGATATTGGCTGTTGGTTTTTCATAGATGGCTTCTATCAGTTTGAGGTAGAGAACATCTATTCCAATTTTTTGTAGGGTTTTTTTCATAAATGCATGTTGGATTTTGTCAAATGCTTTTCCTGCGTCTGTGGAGATAATCATATGGTTTCTGTCCTTGGCTCTACTGATATAGTGTATTACATTGATTGATTTACGTATATTGAACCATCCCTGCATCCCTGGGATGAATCCCACTTGATCAGGGTGTATGATCTTCTTGACGATCTTCTGCATTCTGTTTGCCATTATCTTATTAAGGATTTTTGCATCTATGTTCATTAGTGAGATTAGCCTATAGTTCTCCTTTTCAGTTGGGTCTTTCTCTGCTTTGGGGATCAAGGCGATGCTTGCTCCCAGGAATGATTTCGGGAGTATTGCTTCCCTTTCAATTTCATTGAAGAGTTTAAACAGTAGTGGCAGCAGTTCCTTTCTAAATGTCTTGTAGAATTCAGCAGTGAAACCATCAGGACCCAGGCTTTTCTTAGTTGATAATTTTTTAATTACATTTTCAATTTCATTGGTTGATATTGGGTTGTTCAGAATTTTTAGGTCTTCTTCGTTCAACTTTGGTAATTCATATGCATCTAGGAATCTGTCCATTTCTGTGTTGTCCATTTTATTGGCGTATAGGTTCTGGAAGTAGGTATTGATGATCCTCTGGATTTCTGCTGGGTCTGTTGTAATTTCACCCTTTTCATTCCTAATTGCATGGATTTGGGCCTTTTCTTTCCTTTTTCTGACAGGGATGCCTAAAGGTTTGCCAATTTTGTTGATTCTTTCGAAGAACCAAACCTTGGCTTCATTCATTTTTTTGTATTGTTCTCTTAGTCTCCATTGCATTGATTTCTGCTCTGATCTTTATAATTTCCTCCCTTGTATGAGCTTTGGGGTTGTCCTGCTCTTCTTTGTCTAGAAGCTTGAGGTTCAGCATCAGGTTGTTTAATTGGGCTCCTTCTGTTTTCCTAATATGCTTATTCACTGCTATGAATTTCCCTCGTAAGACTGCTTTTATTGTGTCCCGTAGATTCCGATAAGTTGTATTGTCATTGTCATTTAATTGAAGGAAGTGTCTGATTTCTTCTTTAATTTCCTCTGTGACACACTGGTTATTCAGAAGTGTGTTGTTCAATTTCCACATGTTTATGACATTTTTTGAGTTTCTTTTGCTATGGATCTCCAGTTTCATCGCACTATGGTCTGATAATATACAGGGGATAACTTCAATTCCTTTGCACTTACTTAAACATGTTCTATGTGTGAGTATGTGGTCTATTTTGGAGAGTGACACATGTGCAGCTGAGAAGAATGTGTATTCTGATTTTGTGGGGTGGAAGCCTCTGTAAACATCTGTTAAGTTCATTTGTTCAAGAGTTCAATTGAGTTCTAGTATTTTATTACTTATTTTTAGTCTAGTTGATCTATCTATTTGTGACAGTGGGGTGTTGAGGTCTCCCACTACAATTGTATTAGTGCATATATGACTTTTCATGTCTGTTAGTATTTGTTTTATATAGTTGGGTGCACTAGTGTTTGGTGCATAGATATTTATGATTGTCATCTCTTCCTCTTGGATTCTTCCCTTTACAAGGATGTAGTGTCCTTCTTCATCTCTCTTAATCAGTTTTCGTTTGAAATCTACTCGATCTGCATAGAGGATAGCTACTCCTGCTTTTTTTCGGGGTTCATGTCTCATGGAGTATTGTTTTCCACCCTTTAACTTTCAATCTATGAGTTTCCTCTTGAATTAAGTGTGTTTCTTGTATGCAGCATATTGTTGGATTTTGCTTCTTGACCCATTCTGCCAGTCTATTTCTTTTGATTGGTGAGTTGAGACCATTAACGTTGATGGTTATAACTGAAACGTATTGAATTGTCATTGCCATGACTTTTTCTTTTTGTTGGGTTCTCCCCCTTTACATTTAATTTCTTGTCATGCCAGATGGGTTCATTCTGCTTTGCTTCTTGGGGTTGTGATCCTCAATGTCTGTTCCTAAGATATTGTGTAAAATTCATCAGAGTGCTGGTTTGGTATTCACGAAGTTCCTAAGGTGCTCTTTGTCATGAAAGTATCTTATTTCTCCATCCATTTTGAAAGATAGTTTTGCAGGGTACACCAATCTGATTTGGAGGCTGTTTTCTTTTAGGGCTTGGAATATGTCACTCCAAGCTCTTCTTGCCTTGATGGTTTGTGTTGAGAAGTCTGCTGTGATTCTGATGGACTTTCCTTTGTATGTGATTTGTTTCTTTTCTCTGACTGCTTGGAGAACTTTGTTCTTCTGTTGTGTTTCTGGAATCTTAACAATTATATGCCTATGTGTAGATTTTTTTTGATCAAGGCTATTTGGAGTCCTATATGCCTCACTTATCTGTATGTCAAGCTCTTTCCCCCTGCTTGGGAAGTTTTCTGCCATTATTTCTGTGAAGAGATTTTTTATGTCATCTCTACTCTCTCCTGTTTCTTCATTGAGCCCAATCAGTCTTATGTTATTCTTCTTTGCATCATCTAGCAGCTGCTGGATTGATTTCTTATGTTCCCTTACAATTTCGAAGCAATTTTTCTTTTCCTGGTCACTAATTGCAATCTTATCTTCTATATCTGAAATTCTGTTCTCACGTTGCCTCATTCTGCTGTGTAGACTTTCAGTGGAGTTTTTCATGTCCTGGAAATCTATTTGCATCTGTTTTATGGATTCCATTTGTTTCTTATGTTGGGATTCCATCATGTTCCTCAGCTCCTCTCTAGATTTATTAATCATGTCTTGCACTAGGGGCACAATTTCTCCTGTTATCTGAGAAATTATTTCTGATTTCATTTTTTCCAGATTCCCTTTTGTTTCCAGTTCAGTGGGTCCGGGTGGTTGAGTATCAGTGTTCCATCTCATTTCCCTTTGGGGTTGCTGTAGGTGATCTGGAAGTCTGGTTTTTAGACTTATTTACATGTTTTCTCATTTCAACTGGGGCAGGGGGCTGTTAGCGTCTGCACGGATTACCTCCTCTGAGCTGGGTGAGGTGGGACAGGTGCCGGGAGCAGCAGTAGGGATGGTGACCCAAAAGCCCTTTCCTTTGGGCTGGGAGCAGTGGGAGGAATGGTGGCTGGGAAGCCCCTTCCTGTGGACAAGGAGCAGTGGGATGGTGGCTCAGAAGCCCCTTCCTCTGGGCCAGGAGCAGCGGGACAGAAGGTGGCCCAAAAGCCCTTTCCTCTGGGCTGGGATCAGCGGGAGGGATGGTGACCGGGAAGCCCCTTCCTCTGGACCAGGAGCAGTGGGACGACAGCTCAGAAGCCCCTACCTCTGGTCCGGGGACAGCGGGACTCAGTACCTTGGTCTGGTGGTCTGGTGTCCTCTGCATCTTTGTAGTGTGGAACCAGGTGGCTGCCTGTCTGCAGCAGGGTGATTCGGTGTCTTCGGCATGACATAATTTTCTATAACAACATCTGACTAGTAATTCCAGAAGAATTCATGATTGCTACAGAACTACATAATGTGTGTGTGTGTGTGTGTGTGTGTGTCCATGATTAGATACACAAATATATGCTATCATTATTTAACAGCTTATTTCATGTCTTTAGGTAAGTAAAGTCCTTTTCAATCCATGTTTTTATTCTCTCTTAAACTCTCTACCAAATAATGCTAAGGAAAGATATCTAGAGACTCCAACTAAAATTGAAGCTTAGCAGAAAAAACAGAGCCAAAATATAGTTCACATATTTCTCTGGCAGGGGGACAGTCTATATAATTCACAGTCTCACTTTTTGAGATATAAACATCTTGGTGATTTTCTGCTATCAAGTTAATGTATTGTCTTGGCATGTGCATATCTAAGCTTCTCTTTGCAGTCACTTGTCAGGGTACCAGGTATAACAAATGAACTACCAAACATAAACAATACAAAGAACAATCAAGAAGATTAATGTACACTTAAGAGGTCAAGATTAGCTCTAAAGAGGTAAGAGAGGCAGGGAGAGAGAGAAGAGAGAAGGGAGGACGGAGGAGGAAGGAGGGATGAGAAAGAGGGAGAGGGTAATTGATTTTGCAGGAAAATATCTCATTTTAATACCAATGATGTCAATGTAATGTCTCTCAATGTAATTAAAACTGAACCTTAGTTATATGTACTTTAGGAAACAAAAAGAGTCCCAGGTAATTAAAACCAATGTGTGACCCAACACAAACAGTATTGTACATTCGGTCTATGGATCAGTGTCTCTAAACAGTAGCCAAGGAAAACAGTACAGTATTTTCAGCATCTTTAAAAGATAATTTGTTTAGCTAAATGAACTTCATTGTTTCCACTATCAATATATAAATCAATAAAAAGATATTTAATGTAGTACTGCCATTTCTAGACATTTGTGCATAAGACTTTGAAGCATGACATTCACTGATGGCTTATCTTACCTGATTCATGGAAAGGTTGAACGTGTCAATTTTCCAGCTCTGCCTCTCAGTGGTTTTGACTTCAGTCCTATGATAGATTACAACTGCCTTGCAAAACACCAAAGAACTTCCACCTTCCTCTATGGCTGCATTTATTCTTTTCATCAGTCTCACTGGAAAGATCCTGCTCTGTTTCATGCTACTTAAATATTTTTAAGTGTTCCTTACAAAGGAGGAACTATGCATTCTTTCTAGGTGTTTATATTATATAAAAAGAAATTTCTCCTCAATATTTAAAAAATGTAAATGCTCAAATTACAGAGAAAAATCTCTCTCTTTTTTTTTCTTTTTTTCTGGTACTGAGGATCAAACTCAGGACCTTGCGCTTGCGAGGTGCCACTGAGCTAAATCCCCAGCCCTGAAAAATCTCTTTAGGGTAAGAGTTTAAGTTAAAATTCCCTCCCAAAGGGTTAAAGTTTCTTATTCATAAAAATCAATTTCTTACACTGTCTACATTATAGTCTAAGAAATGACTTAAGCCTGAATCTGCTTAAATCCCCAACAAGGTACATATTTTCTTTGCCACTGTCCATTAAAAATTATTAGAAAAGTACAAGAGGAGGTCTTACCCCATAGTAATGATGGGAAAATTATTTTAAAGTGTGAAGGAAAATGAAACTAGACTCTTCAATCTATAGTAAATAGAGGGAACCAATAGGAAAGAGCATTCCAAATATTCAAGTAAAATCCAGGCATATTTTATATCTTCCTTAATATGTTTCAAGTCACGAATATAATTATGTTAGAACATTTACTAAAGCAACCTTTTTCATGATATAACCAATCAAATGTATAACACAATGTTAACTTCCACAAAAAATGTTTATCTTCCTAAGCTAAATAATACAATTAAAATTCTGTTGTGTACTCCACAGAGCATCCAATTTCTTTTAGTTGAACTAAATGAACTAACTCCTAGAAATCACATTCCTAATCTGTAAGCTCTGAAAGTGAAAAGGTGCTGACACTAAGTTTATCGGTCATGAATAAGGCAAATAAGAAATTCCTCTAATGCAATGAGGACAACAGAAACATTATCATATACCACCCTCACATATCCTTTTTCCCTGACTCAATTTGTATATTATACTGTCTGGATACCCAGAGAAGATACATCAATTTTCTTGTACTGTAACGGGGGTAAGGAGAATTGACAGGTAATTGCTATGTGATGAAGGAACAACAACAACTGAAGCAACCTTCCTTCTCACCTACCAGGTGCAGTGCCAAAAACATGTAATTACAGACACCTTATAGAGTGTGAGAGCTACATGGACAAAGATCAAAAAATTAATATTCATAGAAATTTTTAGCACAAAATAACTGCAATCAAATCTGAAAAGAACTATTTCCTTAGGTCAACATTATGGATGTTAAAAATATTTTGACGAGTTCAAATGTTTTTTCCTGTCTCAGAATTTGACTTTTTATGGTAACTGTTTGAGTCCTTCTGGTTTATTTTCATATGATATTTGTAAATCCCTTCCATCTAAAACTGAAAAAGATACCTCAGAGATTATTTTGTGTTTGCATATACATGGTTAAATACCATTTTTGCACTTATCATGCTTATGTTTAACTGAAAAAATGTATGTGTTTATGATAAATCAAACTAACATATGCATTACCTCACATTTTTATATTTTGTGGTCAGAAAACTTAATATCTAATTTCTTAGCAATTCTGAAGAACAGAAAAGACAATTATTTACTATAGTCACTATGATAGATATCTTGGGTTTATTCCTCCTCACTGAAATTTTGTATATTTTGACAAATATAAATAACTTAATACACCCAACATTAATAAAATTTTTCAAAACATAAATTTTGACAATGAATTTTCAAAGTTAATAATCACATAATCAACAACTTTGGGGGCTGGGGATTTAGCTCAGTGGTGCCACTGCCTGCCTATCAAGGGCAAGGTACTGAGTTCGACCCCTGGTACCAAAAACAAAAAAAACAAAACAAAACAACTTCAAAATTGTTAAGACTTATCTAAGACAAATAAAGTGAAACCTATTCAGTTTTCTCCATCATAATAAAAACCATTTAAAACAATAACAGAAAAATAATACTAAGCATATATATAAAATATAGATGTATTAATCAGCTTCTGCTATTGCTGAGACACATTACCCAAATCATACAATTTAAAGGAAGAAAGGTTTAATTTGCTCATGGTTTCAGTCCATGATCAGCTGGTTCCAAGGCAGAAACATCAGGGTGGCAGGGCCTGTGGGGACAAAGCTGCTTAGTTCATGTTGGTCAGGAAGCACAGCAGCGAGAAAATAACAGGAAGGGCAAGGAACTAGAGACAGACCCCAAGGCCATGCCTCTATTGCTCATCTTCACATACTCAAAACCAATCCAATTTGACACTCTTCCCTAACCAGCACAATAGACAAAACATGTGTAAAATTATATGTAATATAAAGTTCCTAAAAAGAGACACAAACCTCTACTATATTCAATCTGCCCTATTTTCTAAAAACATAAAAAAAATTTTTGCTTTGGTAGAGATATATAGGTCATGTAACAAAATAAATGTCCACACATTAGCCACTATTCATTTTAATGTCTGTAAATTTCTAAGGCAAAAGTAGTGGGCCAATATTTGCTGTGCCCAATTCTTTTTAATAATAATAAAGGATATAAAGATCTAGTTTGTTTCTATTATTAAGATAAAAAACAATTGAACTTATAATATTGAAAAAAAGTTCTATGCGGATCAGGGATTTAGTTCAGTGGTTCCACCGCCTACCTCGCAAGAGGAAGGTCCTGAGTTCGATCCCTGGTACAAAAAAAAAAAAAAAACAGTTCTATGCAATCACAACTCTTTGATACTATTCTTTAAACTAGTATTTGCTGCTTTTTTCATATGTTGAGAAGCCTTAGTTGAGAAGCCTTAGTGACAATGATTAATTGCTATACATTTCTTTGGGTCATCCTAAAATATATGGCCAAATACCTATACATTCTTTAATGGACTTCTGGTAATAAAATCATCCAAAGTCATTGGTCATTTTTCAGTAGACATGGCTTCCTTTCATAAACTTTGGTAAAATCACATGAATAAAAATCTCTAAATAATGTCATTTTCATTCTAAATCACACACAGATCATAGTATGTGCAAAGTACAATGCAATTTGTGATGGCAGATGGAGATATATTTTATAGTGAAAACACATGCATTTTTAGCATGTTAAATTGAGTTGTAAACATTAAATTTCATTAATTCACGAGGCTTCTGTAAAAATACTATTGTGTGAAGTATGCTATGCTGTGTGTTTATGAATATGCTTGAAATCAAACCAATGAATTTCATTCCTATATGCAAGAAGTTAGCGTCATTCTTTTTGTCTGATTACAGATAAAAATGCATGATCACAAACTAGTGCCAGACTAATTCAAATTCATTCTCACTGCTAAAGCATAGGTTGTTGATGACGGTGGGTTAATATCCACAACAAATCATACATTATTGTATATAAATCACATAGTAACAGGTATAAGGAAACAAATGAGAGGGAAAGAAGGTCCCTTCCCCAGAGGAGACTAAAATCTAAATGAAAAAAGCAGACATACATCCATGAAACTATTAGAGAGCACAGGCTGGTGAAGGTAAATATATACATTAGAAAATCAATGTTGAGGGAATATATAGTAAAAAAATGATTTTGGATATGACCACTAAATGATGGTTTATAAAAGGTACTTTTATTAAATATATGCTTTTAGCAGAAAATAGTATAATGAAATTACTTTCGCAGAGCCTTTATCACTGGAATTATTAAATACCATATGAATTTGAAATTGATGACTTTAATATTCTGAAATGATGGTGCTTTGAGAATATATAGTAAGTATTATTAATACATGTGTGTATATACACTTACATAAGTTTTCTTTTAGTAGTGGCTAAAGAAAAAGAAACCAGATAAAATTATAGTAAAACAGGAAATCACCCATGAGAGGATAAATGCCTTGGTACTAATGGATGTAAATTTTGAAAAATAGTTATGCAACAGTATTTTAGAAACTGCTTTCTTCACTATTTAAAGGAAATTATAAATATCTGTCAGATTGACTAAATATACTTATAAATATAAAAAAAATAGGATGCTAGGAAGCTCTCTAACCTTACAGAGGAACATTTTTCACACTCTTCAAAATAATTTCTAAACACTAATCTTATTCCAGTTACAAAGATAATGGGATTGAAACAAGTAAAAGAGAATATAAAAAAGAAGAGTTTATAGCTACAAGATTTTGATTGCATTTACATATGGAGAAACTGAGGCCCAAAGAGATGTATGGACTCAATCAAGGTCACCAGATAGTGATCAATGATTAGAGATTAGATCATAAGACTGGCATTGCACTGTAACTATAAATGTAACAAGCTACCTCTCAAGATCTAGTTTGACAGAAAATTTTGTTTTATAAGGGGAAAGTCAATAAAATTTTATTTCATTAAAGAAGATAAATATAAATAATTGTACTTTTTTATTATTCTGATATAGTAATACTATAATACCTGGCCAGAATTATCTTAATTTTGTTATTTCAGTGATTTTGAGGGCATTGTTCCTTTGCATAACTGCAGTGGGTTGAATACTGTCCACTCAGAATACAACTTCATTTGGAACATGGTCTTTGTAGATATTGTTGAGATAAGAATTGAGATAACATTTATACTAGATGTAGGTAGGCCCCAAATCCAATTAGAGTGTCCTTATAAAAGACAACTGAGATGGCTGGAAGAAGTGAAGAAAGACCCGTATCCTGGAGTCTCTGGAAGAAATTTCCTGACTCCATCTTGATTCAGACTTTTGGCTACCTAAACTGTGAGAGATCAATTGTTCTTATTTAAAGCACCCAGTTTGTGGTGATTGTTACAGAACTCCTAAGAAAAATTAAACTGAGCTACACAACTAACATTTCCATAACTACAAAAAAAGTAAATATTACTTGTTAAGCTAATGGATGGGGACAAAATTATTTTTATATTTTTCATTTTTTGTTAAAAAGTTTCATAGTGCTTTTTGGTTTGTTTTGTTAAATTCTTTTATTGGTACATTGTAGGTATACAACACAATTACATTTCTCATTGGGAATTGTACCTTTACATAATGCATCTTGGTTCTTATTTTTTCCCCATTCCTAGTCCTCCCTTCACCCCCTCCACCCTTCCCTATTTACAAAGACTTTATTTCCATTTTGTCCATTTCTCAGCATTTTTCCTTTCCCTTCTTTCCTTTCCCCTGTCCCTCTCACTACCGCTACCCCTTTGGACCTTTTCTTCCTATTTTACATTATTGATTATTCATTCTAATCATTGGTACATTTTAGGTATACAACATAATGACATTCATCATTGGAAATTTGCACCTTTACATAGTCTCTCTTGGTTCTTGGTTTTCACCCTTGCCCAGCCCTCCCTTCAATCCCTCCAGTCCTCCCTATTTACAAAGATTTTGTTCCTATCTTTCCATTTTCTCATATTAATCCCATTCCCTTCTATCCTTTCCCCTAGCCCTCCCACTTCCTTCCCCTTTGCCCCTTTTCTTCCTATTTCACATTACCTATTATACATTTAGTCCTTATTTACACTTTCAGTTTCTCACACCAGAGAAACTATTCGGTATTTATACATGTGTGTCCCATTTATTTCACTTAAGACTATCGCCTCAATGTGCATCCATTTAGCTATAAATGTCTCTAATTTCTCATTTTTGATGGCTGAGTAGTACTCCATTTTATAAAAAAAAAACACATTTTTTTTATCCAGTCTCCAGTTGATGGGCATTAGGGTTGTTTCCAAGTTTCAGGTATCACAAACTGTGCTGCTATGAACATGGATGCACATATATCACTGTGGTTTGATTCTTTTAATTCTTTGGGGAAGATCCCCAGCAGTGGAATAGCGGGGTCAAATGAGACTTCCAGTTTTAGTTCTTTGAGGTATCTCCATACTGATTTCCACAGTGCTTGCCCCAGTCTACACTCCCACCAGCAGTGGAGCAGGGTTCCTCTTTCCCCACAGCCCAGCCAGCATTTGTTATTGGTTGATTTCATGATAGCAGCCATTCTTTCTGGACTGAAGTGGAATCTCAGCATTGTTTTCATTGGCATCTCTCGAATGACCAGTGATGTTGAACATTTTTTCATGTATTTATTTGCTATTTCTACTTCTTTGTCTGAGAAATGTCTATTCATTTCAGATGTCCATTTTTGGATTGGGTCTTTATATTTGGGAGGTCTGATCTTTTTAACTTCTTTATATATTTGAGATAGTAGACCTTCGTCTGAGGAAGAGCAGGTGAAGATTTTTTCCCACATTGTGGGTTGTCTCTTTACACTGCTAGTGGTTTCTCTTGCTGTGCAGAAGCCTTTTAATAAGAAGAGATCCCACTTGTTGATTGTTTGTGCTAGTTCACGGGCAACTGAGGTTTTGTTCATAAAATCTTTTCCTACACCGATGTCTTCAAGGGTTCTACCTAACCTCTGTTCCAACTGGTTCAGCGTTTCTATTTTAATATTTAGATCTTTAATCCTGGGGCGCGGACTGATTCGGCATGTTTCACGAGACTCGCGACCTGGGTAGGGTGTGCGCAGACCTGCCTGTCTGCAGCAGTCTCTCATAGTTTTTTTTATTCAAGTCAAACAAGTTTTAATGAAAGAAAGTCAAAATATTTAGTATATGACAAGAGTAAAAGGAGAATATTGTAATAGACTTTCCTTATTGTGAGGCAGTGCAAAATAGCTCTTAAGGGCCCAGGGTGAAAAGAAATATGGCCTGTGTTGGAATGCTAACAATGACTAGACACATAACCTTATAATAAAGCAAATTAACCTCTCTGAAACTCAAATTCCTCATCCATAAAATAGTAACATTTGTGTGTGATAGCATGTGCTCATAATCCTAGCAGTCTGGAAGACTGAAGCAGAAAGACAGCAAGTTTGAATCAGGCATGGCAATTTAGCAACTTAGTGAGGCCCTGTCTCAAAAAGTTTACAAAAGAGGCTAGAGATATACCTCAGTGTGAAAGCTCTAAATTTAATCTTCAGTACTGGTGGCCAGTTTTCAAAAGGACTGGCAACAAGAGGCCTATCTGTAATAGTTTTCTTGGTAGTACAGATTACTGACAATGGTATATATGTAAGGGATTATCTGGGGTTTTTTGTGCCTTCTTTTTGTAGCCCAATTAAGACAAGTGATATTCTTCTCTTCTACTGGACTGAACGTATACACACACACACACACACACAGGTGCATAAACACACCCACAATTGCCTAAATAGATATATATATTCCAAAATATTCTCATTTTTTCCTCCTTGTAACATTAACAAACTAGAACTTAGAGAGATACTATATATGTAACTGAGAGCTTACTCTAATGGTTATTGATTTAAGCCTCACATAATTTAATGTACACTAAAATATTAATACTAAGATATAACATGCTACTGGTATTATGTAGAGAATAGAAAAATTTTATTCTGGATACAGAAAACCACTAATCCTCAAGAACATAAAATATTCAAATGTACTTAGAAAAAAATTACAAAGGAAAGTTACAATTTTCAAAATAACTGTAATAAAACATTTGAATAAATTTCTGTTAAACTTACAAAGTTTCATATTCATATAATGATCTTTTATTTGCCTAACTTCTAAGTAAACTACTATTTTACATAAAACTGAGCATATAACAATACAGATAATACACCAACATATCAAACTTAGAGAAACAACACATTTTAAGAAAAATGAATTTAAAGATAACTCAACAAAAATGATTTAAATACAGTGTAATCTTACTTGAAGAAAACATAAATCTATGGTAATAGCAAATCATTCAAAGCTTCAACTGCATTTGAAGTCATGAGCTACTATTTTTAGAAAATTTTAATTAACCAATTACTATATTTAGGAAGAAATACTAATATGATTATGAAAAGTTAAATCCAAACATGAAAAATAAGACTAGTGTAAAAACAAGTAAAACATAAGCCTTTTTTTTCTCTCTTGGCTAGCTCTCTGAGTACATCTAGGGTTTTTTTTTTTTAAATATGCAGAGATTTCAGTAAAGGAAACACCCCCACAATAATAAATTCTATTTTTTTCTGTAGTTTTTCTTTCCCAAATTCATCTTTTGTCGAATGTTTTCATTATCTTGCTGATAAATCCCACAAACTCCAGTCAATTTATCTATCACCATCTCCCTCTGAGCTTCAAGTTAGAAAACCAGAGAAGTTCAAGGCAGTTAGAAAAGTTGTCAGAGGATGCCAATTGAGATTTTTGTTGAAAAATCCTACTTCGTAAAAGTCAACAGGTCAAAATTATTCACAAAGATCTTCAGAAAATGAAAAGTTGTTTTCACTGCTCTAACCAGCAAATTTAAAATGCTCCTCATCCACAGTAGAATAAATATGGCCCTCAATGGTCAGATGATCAATTGCTTGCTTGATGTCTTTGACACTCGTGCAGATCTCAGTCTGCAGCTCATGGACACTTTTCCCTTCCAATAGGGGACACTCTTGAATCAATCGCAGCACTTCCTTCAGGAAGAATTTAAATTGACACTGGTCATGAACCCCAGCAGTGTTATCCATTTCTGACGGGGCCACAGGCATACTTTCCTCAGTGGACTCTTGGTGCGCTCTATCCAACATCATGTGTGAATTAACTACTTCCAGAATATGCGTGGTGAATTCGTTCATGTCCTCAAGGACACGAATTTTCAATACCTCAAGACTCTTTGCTCCTGTGGAGCTTGTGAGAACACCGAACACTTTGGCATAGACTCCGACTGGCAGTGGAGTCATCCCCTGCTTGGCTTTATCTCTGCCAAGCCTCTGGCAGGCCTCAATTGGCTTAGAGGTCATGTCATCAATTTTGTAAAGAATATAGTTTGGAGCCCTCTCTGCTTGCCGGATTATCCTCACAATGGAGATCTGGGAAACCTCAAAACCCCTAATTTTGAACACGTTGTCAACCAGAGTGGAGGTGAGCAGCTGGCTTATACAACAAGGTGTAATGATCTGGATTCGGGACCTTGGTCTTGCGATCTTGGTCACAGTACTTGTGCCTCCCTTAGGCAGCTGGTTATTGCTCCTCCCACTAGCCTCATCTGAAGCAGAGATCTTGCCATAGCTCCCAAACTCACTCTTTTTCATCTTAAGGCTCAGCTTAAGCAGAGGAAGAGGTGGGGTTTGACTCTGCAGGCCGATGCACAAGTTACCTCATAGCTCCGGCAAAAATGGAATGCCAAGTGTTTGACGACACAGTCCGCTTCTTGATACCAGTAGAACCAATCAGATACCAGAAAGTAGTGGCCTCCACCCAATCAAAACCTGTCAAATTGTCAGCTGATCCCATAATCCTTTGTTGCTGTGCTGCAACCACAGCCCCACGTATAATTAAAGGTACCACGTATAATTTCAACCCTTTCCCGCCATCTTTACAAAAATGCATTTTCACTACTTAAAATCCGTACTAGTCTCCCCCTTCATTCCTAAGTGGTACAATTTCTTCCAGTCACTTCTTCAAGATTTATTTACTCAATCATTCAATCAACGTACGGTACCGAAAGACATTTTTGAAACACATAAGTCCTCAGCACTATGGTAGGGTGTTATAGATTATATTGGGGTGGGTCATGGGATATACTGTTGTTACTGTTCTAAAAGAACTCACATACTTTTCTCAAATCATTAAAACTAGAAGCATTGGGAAAGAAATGAAAAAACAGCCACCTTTGAACAATTATTATATTTCAAAGTAAGTCACATATAACTTAATTTTTTTGTTACAAAATTATAACTTTCCACTTATTTTGCTAAATGTACAATTATATATAAATAATATGGCATTTTAAAATTTATACATAAAATGCAAACTGAAGGAGTAAACTCTAAATTATTTTCAAGGTTGTGTGTTCCAGTCAAAAAATGTACAAGATTTAAATCTATTACATATTAGGAAAAACATGAATAAAATCACTATATGATTTTTTTATATATAAACTTATCTAGTAAATTCTAAACTTGATGTTGGTAGAGAGTGGTGGCACACACCTGTAATCCCAAAACTTAGGAAGCTGAGGCAGGAGGATAGCAGTGAGTTTGAGGCCAGCCTGGGCTACATAGTGAGTTCAAAACCAGCCTGAAATACATAGCAAAACCCTGTCGTCGTCGTCATCATCATCATCATAAAGTTAATGTTGTAGCAATTGAGTAGATCTTAGAGTGTTTTGCTAGTACACTGAAAGATCTATTTTTCTTTAGTAAAAAATTTATTTGGGGTGTTATTAATTTGAAGTCATTTTATGCTTAATCAAGGAACAGTTATTGGAATCTATTACTAGGAAGTAACCTTCTCCTTTACATTCCTTTGTAATATAGTCACGTAATAGCTTAACTGTGTAGTTTTAAGTAATAGCTTAACTGTGTAGTTTTAAGAAGTTTATTAATGATCTCTGTCTCATTTCTTTTACTGGTTGAAATAATTTAGTGTTTGCCATCTCAAAATTAGAAAAATATATGAATAATATATCTAAAAATTATATAAAATATGAAATAATATATACCTCTCAAATTAAAAAAAAATAAAAGTAGAGAACCAATATACTTATTTTATAAATAAATATCTAATAATAATTATCTGAGTACATAAATAGATTTCCATGTGAAACTGGATATATAACTTCTGGCCTAATACAATCAAAGAGAAATTAAATATTCATGTAATATCTGTATTCTTTAAAATTACACATTTTAAAAATCAAGTTAACTAAACATATTTTAAATGTTTACAACCTGACAAACATTGCTGTTCTATCAGCTAATATCAGACTCCTAGTCAGAAAATCTTGAAGTTAAAATAAGATAACTGACTCTATTCTCAATTATGTATAGCACCAATTGTATGAATCATACCAAAATGATAAGAATCACCTACCTGACAGGATTACTGGTTAAAGAAACCCTCAGGGATTCTAGGCAGTTAAGAAGTTTCTCATCTGAAATACCAGATCGCAATTCATGAACATATTCTTGTGAAGACAGGGTGCATTCATGTTTGCTGTTTTTCAGCCCACCCTATAAAATAAATAAGATACCAGTTTAGACAAAGTTTTAAAAAAACTTTAAAGTAAAATAATACCTAGAATATAAGTATTTTACTATGTAATATTTGTGCAGAATGCTAGGCACATAAATTTCTTGATCATAGAATTGAATGGTAAAATTGTGTTCTCTTTACCCACATTTAAAAGAAAATTACACTGCTAGTGCTCATGAACTGAATAAAATACAGACTCAAATTGCATAAAATGTCATTGACAAGGGTACTTAAACTTACAATCCAGGCATTAAGATTAATATTAACTACTCCTCTTTAACCTAGAGAATGAATATTTTAAAAAATCATCTTACTCATTTTCCTAGTTAACATATTTACCTTCAGTTCCACAGAATGCACAAAACAAAATGTAATGTTAAATATTATACATGACCTAAATCTGTTGAAAGGTATCAGAGTATGACCATATCACAAAACAAGTGAAAATGATTATTAAAATGTAAAACAAGATATTCTTCAATTAGCATGCTAATCAAATCAGTGTAAAGCATTCACTAATTCACAACTATTCCTTCTTGTTACTTCTATGTTGTAATTTTTTAAGTCATTAAATACATTTATCTGACAGCAATGAGTTTTTAAATTTCTAATATACAAGGGGTTATTTCTAGAACTTATTATCTCACCATAGCTCCTTAACTTCATCACCTCCCTGTAAGTATATATGTAGTTCAGAGAAAAGAATGGGAGGAAAACACCATCAACACATTCACTATGCTAATAATTCTTATTTTCACATGCTAAACAAACCCAATCATAATTTCTTCTTCACTACAGATATATTCTCCTGAATTAAGACTCTAGGTTGAGTCCCTTTTTCCAAGGTGATACAAATAACAGTCAGTTTCTGCTAAGAATCCAAGGAAAAAGTTGTATCATTAGAGGATGGGAATATTTTTAAAACAATATGTTAATAATGAGGTATGAATTTCCTAAATTTAATACTATTTGACTTTTAATTACAAATTCCCCCTGTTATGATTTAGATCTCAAATGTCTCCCAAAAGTCTCCTGTAAAAAGAGGTACAGCTTTTGGAAGGTGACTGGATCATGGGAGCACTGTATTCATCCACGTGGTCACTAGGGCCAAACTTTTGAAGGGTATATCACTCATTCTGGTTCTGCACTGTCTCCCTGCTTCCTGGCTACCATAGGTTGAATAGCTTTCCTCCACTATGCCCTTTTGTCATGCCATTTCTGCCTTAGCACCAGCCAACCATGCATGGACTGAATCCTCTGAAATCAAGAGCTAAAATGTACCTTTTCTTCCTTAAGTTGTGTATATCAGGTACTTTTTGTCTTAGCAATGGGAAAGTGACTAATGAACCACAATATCTATCATTCTTAATTTCTGAATTAAAATTCCTTTAAATAATAAATGATAAAAGTCTGATAAAGGGGCCAGTGATTTAGCTCAGTGGCACCGCACCTGCCTCACAAGCACAAGGTCCTGAATTTGATCCCCGGTATCAAAAAAAAAAAGTCTCATAAAGGCTTATAACATATAAGGGTATTCTATTTACCTATAGAACTATCATTATTATCACTATTATAGCACTTAAGATATTGTGGTAAAGGTCATTTGTATCTTTCTCATTCTATACTAGAAACTTCATGTATACCAAGTATCTGACACAGTATCTGAATCTGCCCGAGTGCTTTTATTTAATTTCTCCATAATAATTACAGTTTAGTTCCCATATTTTGTGTAATGACCACTAACTTGGTTTTTCTTGTGTTGTTAGGAGATACAGTAGATATTAAAGAAGTTTATAAATGAATCACCAGATAAATAGCATTGTAAATAAAACATCTATTTGAAATTATTTCTATATTCCTATCATCAATCTACTTATGTCTTATTCCACAAGTAGTAACAGCAGGTAAACATTTATAGTATAATTTGAAATTATACTTTTATTTTTGCTCAACTTGTTTTCTACAAGAATGTAAAGTCCATCAGTAACAATTAATGGAACTATTTACTGCTGCACCACTCTGAAGACTACTAGTGTAAGAAATTAAAAGTTTGTAAGTCCAGAGTCACATTCTACTTTCATACAATTCTCAAACTTATTTTCTTAATTAATAGATTAAACAATCCCTACTGACCCTCCCCTGGAGGCCTGTATATAGAGCTTTGTATTTTGTCATTTTCTCTGCTTGGAAGACTCAGCAGAATCACTCCATTACTTCCTCCCATCGTTTACATCTCAACTCAAAAATCTTCTCTTATCATGACATTTTAGATTTCAATTATAGTAGTAGCTTTGTGTAAGTTTATCTTGTTTAATAATTAAGTTGTTTACTGTGTCTTCCTCATTAGAACACAAGCTTTTTGAGACAGGGATATTACCTGCCTTACTCACCACTGGGTTCACAGCTCATAAGAAAGCATTTGGTCTACAGTAAACATTTAATACATATTTCTAGGAGAAAAGGCAAGGAGAGAGGGAGAGAGAAAGGGAGGGAAATAAACGTGTGAATGACAGATGAGTTTCAACATGGTATGACTTCGAAGCTTAGTATAGCTTTGCTTCAGAATATTATACATTCTGAGACTTTCAGTTATAATATGTTCAGTGATGCTGAGTACAAAAGAGACAAACTAAGATACTATATAGCCTGCTGGGGACAGCTCAGAATCACAGCCCACTTAGTTTCTAGTAATTGTTCATTAAGTTATTAACTAATCTCTATAAACCTATTTGCTCATCTATGACCTAGGGGCAAGAAACACCTAGCCATCATGTTTTGTTTTGTTTTGGTACTGGGGATTGAACTCAGGACCTTGCGCTTGTGAGGCAGGTGGCAGAACCACTGAGCTAAATCCCCATCCCTGCCATCATGTTTGTTATGAAGATTAAGGCAATGTACATAAAGTACCTAAAACAAGCATTTCATGTGTATACTCAGAGACACAGAAAATATTACTTTCTCTTTTTTTTTCTAATTGACTTCCATAGGATTAGTTTAATTAAGGTGTATAGTCATGGCTGAGATACTATTTATGGACACTGGCCAGCCCATCACCTTGGAGCTCACTTCCCACCCAAGTCTCAGAAACAAGTTTAAATTATATGATTTAGGATACTTTGTTGTTGTAAAGAATGAAATCAGAAAATCCAACAGAGCAAGACAGAAAATATAACTTTAGAGAACCAATACCTTTTGGCAAGCATAAAAGAACTTTGGGGTTTTAACATAATTTCCTATTTGAAAATTATGTAAAAATGGTAGCATATTAAGGATAGGCCCACCCCTGAAGATCAGCTTTTCTAATATATTCATTACAAAAATAAAGAATACACGTGATTGCCAAGCTCACATAATTCGTAAGGTTAAAGGACAAAAACACAAATATTCTGGTCCTTAGGTCACTCCTTTTTATCTACCATATGCTCCCTTTCACCAATATTGAAAAAAAAATGGAGCAACAAGTATTTAATTCTAAAATCTCTATTACAAAATATCAAACTGTCTTCAACATAATCAGTGTGGTACAGCATAACATTAAAGAAGTCACCTAAAAACAAAACAGTGCAACAGATTAAAATAAATTTCTCTATACTTAATGGGGATGTAATACAAGAATGGCTTATTATTAACAGCCTGTTCTGATACCAAACAAAGGAAACAACTAGATAATAGATGGATAATAATGAAAATTTTAATTAGCTGCTCTGTATGAGATTAATAAAGATTACCATGGTGCCCATTTGATCTTTAAAAAATAATGCAGACAAAGTTAGCAATTAGCATATATCCTGCTACTCCAAAGCTAGGTGAACAAAAAAACTTTCCTAATTTGAAGTCTTTCCTTAATTTGAAAATAATTAGGATGGAGATACTGTGCTTGTATTATTCAAAACAGTAAACAAAGAAATAAAACGTACTTTTAGTCAGTTTAACAGTCACATTTTCTCCTTACTCTGGTATGAAATGTTAATATTAAAACTAGACAGGGGCCGGGGATTTAGCTCAGTGGTTCTGCCACCTGCCTTGCAAGCACAAGGACTCGACTTCAACCCCCGGTACCCCCCAAAAAATAAAATAAAACCAGACAGCAATATTCTTAAAAATAATTTTTCTTTACTTTGCAGTGGAGATAACCATTTCTGAGTTTGGACTGACTTAGTCTGGGCATCATTTTTCATTCTTTAACGTTAAAACAGATATAACTTAAGAACAGGCCTAGAGGCCGGGGATTTAGCTCAGTGGTTCCGGAGCCTGCCTCGAAAGCGCAAGGTCCAGAGTTCAATCCCCGGTACCAAAAAAAAAAAAAAAAAAAGAACAGGCCTCATACTTCTCAGTTGTAAAGGTATCTTGCTACATATAATGGATGGAACTATTGATTGTACACAGATAGTTTCAGGTACATTGTCCCTACAGATACCAATTACTATCATTGGTGTCATCTTCAAATAGAAAGACAATATTGTCATGTAAACAATAACATTATTACTATCATGGATAGGTTTTATAAAATCTGATGTAGTCAATTTTCAACATTTATGATAATCAAATGAGTTTCTTATCCATCACTGTATTTCTCTAAAGATGCAATGTTATTAACAAATTTAGAATTATATCTATAAAAGACAGATTTGTTCTTTAAAATGCTAGTGTAACTGTAAATTTTATTTTTACTTGTTTTTTTTTTTTTTTTGGAGAGGGGATTGAGACAAGGTCTCACTATGCAGTTGAGACTGGCCTTCAACTCACTATGTTGCATAGGCTGTCCTCGAACTTGCAGTGATCCTCCTGAGTGCTGGGATTACAGGCCTGTGCTACCACACCCAGGTATAAGTGTAAATTTTAAAGCATAAGAAATTGAAAAGTCATTTTCCTCATCATCAGTTCCTTGAGTTCAAGTAGGAAAAAGAAACAACATAAGTGCCCTAAGTTAATCTGCCTATTTATTTTGATAATGATGTATTTCATAAGCTATATAACTCTGAATATGTTACTGAACCTTTGGATGGCATATATTTTTCCCAGAAAAACATCTCTTGAAAGGAAAGTATTAGTTACCTAATTTAGTTATCAAAAAATACAAAATATCTTAAATTTATTAAAATATTTCAAATAATTTTGTATCTAACTTGTACGGATTTTGCACAGAAAATGTAGAGTAAAATACGCTACGTATTATCAATTGAAGTATGTAAAAAATGTATACAGGAAATTACTATCATGAGATAAAGCCACATAATGTTGTTTCCCATTGTAGGAAATGCTGTTTTAATTTATTAAAATTGTATTAATACATGTTTTCAGTACATAATGATTTTGTTCATCACAGGGAGTTGGTACAAGTACACAGTATGCCCTAATTCTTTTTACTTCCCCTTCTCGCCTCCACAATCCCCCTTTCTCCATCTGTTGGTCCCCTTCCCATTTTTGAAAGTCTATCAGGAAACACTGTATTTAATAAGGGTCCTTTCAGAGGATTGAAGTAATACGCAAAATAAAAGAACATATCCAAAATTCTAGGTCAGGAAGAAAAAAATATTTTTTCACAGGGATGTAGAACCATCAGATTATATATAATGCTTTACCCCAAAAGGATGTGATAAATGTAAATAAATGTGATTAGCTGAAATGTTTAATAAAATAATAGTACCTATAAGGGCTTTGATGACAAAATCATTTGCTCTTTAGTTATTGAAGCTTCAGTATATTAAATGTCAGTTAACCATTTTACCATCATATTATAGAATTTAAAAGCATCAGAGAACAAATGCTTAAATTATTATTTGAGTACATGTGCTATTAGAAATGCCAAGTATGCAAAGAAATTATACACATATATTTAAATCCAGTGGCCATCTTGTTTCTTTTGTTGTGAAACATATATTTAACTTATAGCATATAAAGGAAATTACTATCTAATAATATGAAATACTCAGGTAAAAGTCAATAATCTTTAAATTTAACATTAATTGAAATTAAAAAGGTAATATTTTAAAGCAGAATGATTATTTAAAAACACTAAACTTCATTTCTTATAAAACAGTACTACATTTGACCTAGACAACCTCAGAGACACCAACACTAAAAGGCTAAATGACCATTAATGATTGTTAGTGAAAGCAAGTTAAAATAGTTAATGATGCTCAATATAAGTCTATCTGGATAATAAGCAATCAGTCTGACATGTTTCTCTTTCATGTAAAACAATATATAAACTATTTTATCTTTAAATCTATCAATAATTACCTTTTAATATTAAGTAATTATGGTGAGCAATGTCCACATGGATGAATGACACCAAGTAAATCTTTAAACCAAAAAGTATGCATTAACATTTTTTTAAATTTTTATTTTATTGGTACATTTTAGGTATACAATATAATTACATTCATAATTGGAAATTTGCATCTTTACATAATCTCTCTTGTTTCTTATTCTTCCCCCTTTCCCTGGCCTCCCTTCAACCCCTCCATCCCTCCCTATTTACAAAGACTTTGTTTCCATTTTTTCATATTCTCATATTAATTCCATTCCCTTCTTTCCTTTCCCCTACCCCTCCCACTTCCCCTTCCCCTTTGCCCATTTTCTTCCTATTTCACATTACCTATTATACCTTTTCGTCCTTATTTACACTTTCAGTTTCTCATACTAGAGAATCTATTTGGTATTTACACATGTGTGTCCTATTTATTTCACTTAAGAGTATCACCTCAATGTGCATCCATTTAGCTATAAATGTCTCTAATTTCTCATTTTTGATGGTGAGTAGTACTGCATTTTATTTAAAAAACCCCACATTTTCTTTATCCAGTCTCCAGTTGATGGGCATTTGGGCTGTTTCCAAGTTGTAGCTATCACGAATTGTGCTGCTATGAACATGGGTGCACATATATCACTGTGGTATGATTCTTTTAATTCTTTGGGAAAGATACCCAGCGGGGGAATAGCTGGGTCAAATGAGACTTCCAGTCCTAGTTCTTTGAGGTCTCTCCATACTGATTTCCACAGTGGTTGCACCAGTCTACACTCCCACCAGCAGTGGAGCAGGGTTCCTCTTTCCCCACAGCCCCTCTAGCATTTGTTATTGGATGACTTCATGATAGCAGCCATTCTTTCTGGAATGAGGTAGAATCTCATCATTGTTTTCATTTTTATGACCCCATATTACTACCCACAGTGCTTGAGGAAAGAAACCATAAAACTTATCTTCATCTTTCATTTGACAGACATCCTTGAGATATATCAAATAATGAAATGTAAATAAATATAATGTAACCCAGGAGTACCCTGGGGTCTCAACCTAAAGAATGTATAAATTTTGAAGGGAAAATACAACAGCTTTACTTTCAGTGGCCCCTAATGTAATTTAGTAATTATTTCAGTTAGGTGTGTAAGCAACAGGCTACAGTGGTATTACTATCACATGCCACTTAATCACCAGTAGATATCACACATAGTTTCTGATAGTACCACATATACATTTGTGAAGTATCTCAAATATCATGTGAACACATCATTTCTTCACAATTACACCAGTTATACAACCTGCCACCTTGTTTGGTTATTTAAAAAATATTGTTAAGCAACACATTACTACATCTCCATTTTTTATTTTATTTGAAGATAATGGAAATATGCATGCAATTTTAAGAAATAACACAAAGAGATGCCTTATTTTCCCCAATGATTATGACTTACAAATCTATACTACAATGTCACAGACTGGAATACTGACATTGATAAGCCCACCTATCTTATTTAGAATGTCCTAGTTTTACCTGCACATATTTATGTGTATGTGTTATGTGTGCATATAGTTCTATGCAGTTTTGTCCTTTCAAAAATTTCATATATATGGAATCACATTATAGGTACCCTTTTCCACAAGCTCTTTTCACTTAGCATACTGCTGGAGAGAGTCATATAAGTTACTGCATAAATCAACAGTTTGCTCCTATTTATTGCTAAATAGCACTTCATGGTATAGCTTTACTACAGTTGATTTAACCATTTAACTCATTGTTGAAGAACATTTAGGCTGTTTCTAGTTTTTATGTGAGTAAAGCTTCTGTGAACATCCACACATATATTTGTGTGAATGTAACATTTTTAAATTCAAGGTCTTACTATGTAGCGCAGTGCAGCCTTGAACTCACTATGTACCCCAGGCTTGCCTCAGCCACACAAGTTCTGGGATTACAGTCATGTGCCATCACATCCAGCTGGAACATAAGTTTTTATGTCTCTGGAATGTGTCGATTTTTAAAATTTTTTGATAAGTGTGTATTAATACAATTAGTTTCCTTCTTAATTCTATATATTTATGTTTGGCATTTTAAAACATAATTCTTTGTTTTATGGTGCTGGGGATTTAATTAAAAAAAAACAGGATTCTAAGGTCTACCAGACCACCAAAGGGGCCTATAGCACAAAGCGAGTTAATTACCTTCATACTAGCCAGTTTTCTCTAGTTTGCAATTCCACTAGATTTATTTCATTCGCTTTCCAATGAAAGGAGAGCACACATCTAACACTTTAAATGGAGAATGGTCATCAATGTAAACAGTGACTTTAAAAATGGGAAGGATTTGATGAATGACAATGCCCAAAGGAATAAACGATATATTTCACATAGCCAATCTCATTACTGTACTATTTAAACATAGAAACAATAGTGAAAACTTTGTCAGCATTTATGTTAAGGCAAAAACTATGAAGATACTTAAATATAATATTTTCCCTTCCTGCTTTAACATATCATAAATCCAATTCCAAGAGTAACTGTAGACATCAAAACAAAGCCGGTTTAATAATACTTTTGCAGATTATAAATGTTTTCTACAGCCTAGACAGAAATTACATTTTAAGTAGGTAATGAAGCTATAAATTGTAAATGAAATAAAGAAAAACTCCATAGAAACAAAAAAAAATACCCCATTATTTCCATACTACTTGCTTTCCCAACATTTTAGTAAGTGCTATGGGTAAAATGAATACACAGAACATTATTCAGTTCCTTGCCTAGGTGCTGATAGGACACAATGCATCAATAGTAAAATATCCAAAGAATAGACAAACAAGGAAAAGTAAAAGAACTATAGCTACTTTACGTGAGAATAAATGGATTGTGTGTGTGGCACTGAAGGAGACTGACAGACTTAGATATCAACAATACCTTACAAAAGCTTCCACAACTTTTTGTATATACTATTTCAACTGAGTCTAACAACAGGGAAAGATGTTACTAATTCTTTTTTTCAGTTTTGAAAACTGAGTCATGGAGAAGTCATGATTTATCTGAAACTATATAACTGGCAAGTAATTGTCAGAAGCCAGGCTAGAACCCAAACTATACAGTTCCTTTCTAAAAACAGTATAAAACCGTCTTCAAGGGAATATAGCATTTTTATAACAAAAGAGGAAAAGTAGGCAAAAATTTCCTCAATATTCCTTATCCTTAAGAGTTGAATGAATTTAGTCAAGTTATCACTTGACTTCCTGGGCCTCAAGTTCTAATTCTACAAAATGGCCAAAATCTATATAGTACCTGCCCTTAGGTTTGTCGTAAGGATGAAATAAGAATCCTGAAAAACTACAATGTATAGTATATAATAAGTATTTAGTTAATGAATACTAGTATTATATAGTATTTTATCATTTATTTAACAAATATTCTCTTTAATTCCCTAGTAAAAGAAATATTAGTGTCATTGAATTTATTAGTTTCGGGTCACCTAACTTATTCAGGCAGAGGAGAGCTGCTAATTTTTCTGAGATGCTCAGAAAAGGATTCTTTTTTAAAAAAAAAAAAATAACTATTATCAAACACACACACATCAAAAAAATTAAAACCATTCAAACAAGAACAATGTAAGGGGAAAAAAAACTACATTAATATTCAAATACAGTAGAACTCAACCAAAACAAAACTGAAAAGCACTTAAACATTTTTCCATACAACTTAAAAAAGCATCTCAAGCACCAACAAGGCAACAGAGGATGTGACTTGTTTCAGAAAGATCCCCAAGACCAACACTGAACAAATGATGATCTGGAAAAAATCTCCAGTTAGGTAACAGACTCCACATAAGCCAAACTTCTCCCTAATTTAAATTTTGATACAGTCATATGATATGCGATGGAAACACAATCCGAGAAATATGTCATTAGGCCATTGCATCCGTGTGTATCCTTAATTACACTTTGAGTTTCTCACACTAGAGAAATTATTCGGTATTTACACATATGTGTCCTATTTATTTCATTTAAGAGGATGGCCTCGATATGCATCCATTTAGCTATAAATGACTCTAGTTTCTCATTCTTTATGGCTGAGTAGTACTCCATTTTATAAAAAAAAACCACATCTTCTTTATCCAGTTTCCAGCTGATGGGTACTTGGGCTGTTTCCAAGCTTTCACTATTACCAACTCTGCCACTATAAACATGGGTGAACATATTTCGCTGTGGTAAGATTCTTTTAATTCTTTGGGGAAGATTCCCAGCAGGGGGGATAGCTGGGTCAAATGGGACCTGTAGTCATAGTTCTTTGAGGTATCTCCATACTGATTTCCACAGGGGTTGTACCAGTCTGCACTCCCACCAACAATGGAGAAGGGTTCCTTTCTCTTCACATCCCTGCCAGCATTTGTTATTGGTTGATTTCTTGATAGCAGGTATTCTTTGTGGGGTGAGGTGGAATCTCAGTGTTGTTTTCATCTGCATCTCGAGAATAACCAGTGATGTTGAATATTTTTTCATATATTTATTTGCTACATTTACTTTTTTATCTGAGAAATGTCTGTTCATTTCAGATGCCCATTTTTGAATTGGGTCATTGAATTTGCAGGGTCGGATTTTTTTCAGTTCTTTATATATTCTAGATAGTAGTCCTTTGTCTAAAGTACAGTTGCTGAAAATTTTTTCCCACATTGTAGATTGTCTCTTAGCTCTGTTGGTGGTTTTTCCTGCTGTGCAGAAGCTTTTTAATAAGATGAAATCCCAGTTGTTGATTTTTGGGCTGATTCCCATGCTACTGAGGTTTTGTTCATGAAGTCTTTTCCTATACCAATATCTTCAAGAGTTCTACCTAACTTATCTTCCAGCAAATTTAGTGTTTCTGTCCTAATATTTAAATCTTTAATGCACTTCAATCTTAATTTAGTGCATGGTGATAGTATGGTTCTAATTTTAATCTTTGGCAGGTTGAGATCCAGTTTTTCCGACACCATTTATTAAATAGGCTATCTTTCCTCCAGTGAGGGTGGTTGGCTCCTTTGTCAAAGATGAGGTGGCTGAGCATGTCTGAAGTTGTTTCTGCATCTTCTCATCTATTCCACTGATCCTTGGGTCTGTTTCTTTGCCAATACCATGCTGTTTTTATCACAGTAGCTTTGTAGTATAGTTTCAAGTTGAGGATTGTAATACCCCTAGCCATATCTCTGTCATCTAAACTTTCTTTTGCTATTCTAGGTCTCTTCTGATTCCAAATGAATTTTTGGATTGTTTTCTCTAGTTCTGTGAAATATATTTTTGGAATTTCAATCAGCATTGCTTTAAACCTATATAATAGTTTTGGAAGTATGGCCATTTTCACTATATTGATTCTTCCTATCCAGGAACAAGGGATGTGTTTCTACTTTCTTATATCCTCCTCAATATCCTTTTTCAAAGTGCTATAGTTTTCAGTGTAGAGGCCTTTTGCTTCCTTTGTTAGATTGACTTCTAGACATTTCATTTTTTTGGATGCTATTGTAAAAGGAATTGTTTCCCTAATTTCTCTCTCAGTGAGTCTATTATTTGTATATAAAAAGGCCACTGTTTTTTGAGTGTTGACCTTATATCCAGCTACCCTACTGAATCTGTCAATTAAGTCTAGAAGTGTTTCGGCAGAGTATTCTGGGTCTTCTATGTAAAGTATCATATCATCAGCAATAATGACAGTTTAACTTCTTCCTTTCCTATTATTATTCCTTTTATTTCTTTCTCTTTTCTAATTGTTGTGGCTAATGTTTCAAGAACAATATTTATACATGGTGGAGTACTACTCTGCCATAAAAAAGATAAACTTTAGGCATTCATAAGCAAATGAATACAACTTAAGAACATGTTAGGTGAAATAAGTCAAACACACATGCTTCAATATTACATGGTTTCTCTTATGAGAAACTCAAAAAATATCTATCTGTCTGTCTGTCTATCTATCCCTGGCTGATCTTGAACTTGCAATCCTACTATCTCATCCTCCATCCATACTAGGATTAGAGGGTGCACCACCATGTCTGGCTTGAAGTATAAAATTTTCACCGACTGTCATATTCTTTGCAAACACACTGATTATTTAGGTTTTCAGTTTCTTTACAAGATAACATTACAGAAGCCAACACATTTATTTCTTATTGTGCAGATAATGTCTTTTTCATATTAAAATATTACCACTTAACATTTATTGAGTTCTCATGATGTACCACACTCTGGAAATACAAATAGAAGCTGAACTACAGTCTGTGGGGCATGGTAAGGAGTCCTAAGATCATTATCACAGTGGTTGGAATAGTCTGGAGTTGCAATAATACATGATTTGACTCTGTTTGGAGGAGAAGGTCAGACCATGTGTAAAATTCTGCAATTTCATTCCTAAGATAATATCACAATGCTAGGCAAAAAATGGATCAGCTGGATAACCAACTTCTAACAAAATCCTGCCATCTAATCAGAGCATCTGATCACAGAGCATTTAGAATCACATTATTATTGAGAAGTAAAATGTTAATTATCTCTCAGGCTAATGAGATAGCTTTAATATGAAAACACATTTGCACCAAAATAAAGACCAAATAACATCACAGAATGCTGTCTGTACTCAGAAAAAATTTAATCAAAGATCAAACAAAAAACACAGGTGACACAGCTGGGCCATCCTATTGCATTATAGGCACAGAAAGCCCAAAACTGCCAGTACTGTAGCTTATTCACACTGTGAGCAATTCAGATTCAGAAAACTATTTACCACTGAAAACTATGTTAATTCACATTTTATTGGTTTTGAGTTTTTATTTAACATGTATATTTGATTTTACAATTTGCATAAAAGCTATTAACATAGTTTATATCTTACTTTGGGTTGACACATATTTAAACACTATAATTAAAATACTTAAGTTAAAACTGGGGTATTTGAGAAGGATTTTCATTTCAAAGGTTATATTAAGCCCAAATTTGAGAAACTGCCATAGGTGAGAAGGGCACTGAAAGAGTTTAGGATAAATATAACTGCATTTTAAATGATGGCTCAGGCAGGGAAGGAAGTATGTAGAAGCTGCTGGGGGAGGTAATGGAAGTAGTGGGTCTATGTAGAGAATTTTTAAATTATCAAGGAAGAATGTGATGATGTGCTAACCATTAATACTGCATCTGAAAGAAAAGACTGGATTAGAGAGTTACTGTAGACTTATTTCATGTAGGTAAGTGAATGGGAAGATGTAGGAAATAAGATGCTTCTCAGTGTTAAGCAGCCTCTCTGAAGTAAGTGTTAATGTTATCTGCATTTTTTTCAACTGAGCGAACCAAGGATTGGAAAATCTGAGCATTACTAGTAAGTGGTAAAGCCTGAAATTTGATCTTAGAAATGTCTAACTCTATGGTCTGAGTGCTTAATCATTGAGCACACTGCCTCCATATTATTGGTAACAAAGTTGTGTTATGTAAAATGTACCAATAAATGTTTTGCTTCAGAAAAAAAGGAGAAGCCTTTATTGCTTCTTCTGGGTAAAACATCAAAATTATTTTAATAAAAACATATGTAATACGGTTAAAAAAAAAAAGATTACCATAGGGAAGGAGGCCATGTACAAAACTCCAGGTCAGAGTTATTCTTTCACCTTCCCTTTTCTCACAGGCTAAGAAAGGGTGATATTGTTAAATTAGGGATCAATCTGGTCAAGCGATATCAACAAGATTGCAGAATAGTTCTCTGGCTCCACTCTTCCGCACAGAAATTCAACAAACAACAACCCACAGCCAATAAGTCCACAGTGAATATCCTAGAACTTAGAAGTGGGCCTGAGACACCCCTGGGACAGCAGAACAGAGAAAAAACACTATCCAAAAGTAAGAGAAACAGTTCTCTTTGTGCTACCTCTGTCTAAGCTATTGCAGTGTCACATGCAGAAACTTCCCCGGGATCCATGGTTTTTGCAGTGAGACAGGTGAGCAGAGGTCAATCTAGAACCTTTTGCATGTGGCTTGAACAAATCAATACCAACTCAATACAAAGGAAATAACTAATTTTATAACAGGCAAAAAGTGGAGTATACATTTCTCAAAACAAAGGTATTAAAAAGGCCAACAAGTATATTTTTTAAATGCCCAACATCATTAATCACTGGGGAAAGGAAATGAAAATCATGAGATAGGACTTCACTCATGTTAGAATGGCTACTATAAAAATGAAAAAAGATACCAAATGTTGGCAAAGATATAGAGAAGAGGAAACCCTTGCACACTACTGGTGGGAATGTCAACTGTATACCCATAATGAAAATCAGTATAGGGGATCATTAAAAAATTAAACTTAGAACTTCAATTATATCATCCAGCAATACCACGACTGGGTATATATCCAAAAGAAATCAGTATATTAAAGAGATATCTGTACTTCTCTGTTTATTACAGCAGTATTCATAATAGTCAAGATAAAAAACCAAACTAGGTATTCATCAATGGATGAATGGATAAGGAAAATGTGGAATATAAAAGCAGTGGAATACTATTCATCTACAAAAAGAAGGGAATCTTGCCATTTGCAACAACATGGATCAACCTGGAGCACGGTGTGCTAAGTGAAGTCAGTCAGGCACAGAAAGAGAAATACTGCATGAGTTCACTCATACGCAAACTCTAAAAGAGTTGATCCCATAAAGGTAAAGAAAATGGTAGTTACCAGAGGCCAGGGTGCTTACAGACAAGGAAGCACTCAGGAGATATTAGTCAATTAATACATACAAGACAGATAGATAAGAGGAATAAATTCAAGAGATCTACTGTACAGGTGACTATGGTTAATGATAATGTATTTTATTTGTTTGGGTTTTTTTGGTACCGGGGATAGAACTCGGGTCCTTGCACTTGTGCAGCAGGCAGCGAAACCACTGAGCTAAATCCCCGGCCCCATGATAATATATTTTAAAGTGCTAAGGGTTCCCACCACAAAACTAAAAGAACCATGAGAGGTAATGCACTTCTTAATAAGCCAGATTTAACCATTCCACAATGAATATATGATTCAAAATATCATATTGAACATTATAAATACATATAGAGTTCTTTCGAGGATTTAAACATAGATAAATGTGAAGTATACAGCACTATACCTGATATGTAGATATGCAGTGTTTATTGCCTATTATCATTATCAACATCCACTTCCTGAGTGTACTAGGTGCCAGTCACTGTACATTTTTTATCCTAATTCTAGTTTAAGACAGGGTCTCCTTGTGTAGTTCAGGCTGTCCTTTAACTCACTATGTTGCTCATGGCAATCCTCCTGCCTTAGTCTCCTGAGTGCTGGTATTACAGGCATGCACCACCATTACTGGCTATTTTCCTAATACTTAGAAATAACCTTACAAAGTGATAATTATTCACATTTTACGAATGAAAAAACTGAACCTCACAGAACCTTAGAAACTTACCTGAGGTCACACAGAGTTACTGAAAGAGATTCAAACTTTGGTTCATTTGAACTCCTTCCAGGGGTCTACAAAGTCCCTTGTAAATTTTACACTGACTCCTTTTACAACTTAATCTGATTCCATCCACTATCTCTATTCACTAAACTCCACACCTAGTAGTGTATTATTTGCCACAGAAACACACCCATATTATTCCCATATTAGGGCCTTTGCATGTGTTTTTCTTGCTTGGAAAGCTCCTATTCTGAAACTGTGCATGGTTCTCTCTTTTCCATCATTTGAATACCAAACTCTCACACAGGTTTCTCTGACCATCCTGTATAATGTAGCCCACCATTAAAAAAAGCATCTTTCAAAACTATATCACTGTATTTTAGTCTTTGGGGGGGGTCTTAGTACTGTCTGGTGTTTTATTCATTAATGTGTTAATTATTTGTCCACCTTCACTAGAATACAAGTTCCAGACAGACAAGTTTTGCCTGTCTTCTTATACCCTCAGTCCATTGCACAAAGCCTACAACACAGGCAGTCCTCTCAATATTTGTCAGGTGAATGGAGAAATGGATGCAAATCCTGTGGTTTTAACTCAGCTATTTAAATACACATTTATATACAAAAACAGACATCAATTTTGGGAAACAGATGAGTTACAGGTAATTTTTCATGAGACACAATCTTAGTACAAAGAATTTGTGACAAGTTTCCCTGAAACACTATATCGCATACCAAATACACTCTTTTAAGTTGCAATAAGAATAAATTTCTTTTCTTTTTTTTTTTTTGGTACTGGGGATCAAACTCGGGTGCTTCTGCTTGCGCAGCAGGCGGTAAAACCACTAAGCTAAATCCCCGACCCAAAAATAAATTTCTTGACTTCACAATTTCTTAGTTTAATTAAAGATCTATCCCTTTTATCAGTTTCAGAAACAAATTTCTAGATTTCTCTCCTACTTAAAAACTATAAATCCGTCCATTTTATCTGCCTGGTCCCTACCAGTCAAAGTCCCACATTTGTTGTTTTAGATAAGCTGAATGTAGTGTAAATTAGTTTACTAGATTAGGTTACCTATTCAAACACACCACCAGTAATATCAAGAAAGCACTGTGCTGAAAAAGGAAACTCATTGGAGAGGAAAGTATGGTACTTAGATTTTAAGCCTCACTCTGTTAGCATTTGCTTTGACCCCCTAGAAACACACTGGTTCTCTGGATGAATCTCTTTTCTCCTCTTAGGAAAATGAGGGTGTTGGGCTAGAACAGGATCTCTAAGGGTGCCTGTAGCTTTCACATGCCACAGCTGGAAGACAAGATGAAGAGTAAAGACACTCCCTGAGATCTATAAGATCAGGACGAAAAACAGGACAGAAACACACACATTTGTGAAGGTGTAAGTTTCTCTCCAAGAGAATACCACTGGGATTCTGAGTCTCATGACTTGTAAATTTTCTACTTTTAATCTTTGTCCTTGGATAGACACCGGAGGTAATCAGATGATTTTTCCCTTTATATTCCTTACTGCTTCATCATTATTCTCAGTAAGTCTTTAGTTCATCCCACAGTCACTGTAACTTTTACTCATTCCATAGACTTCTTCAAAGACAGTGAGTTTTTAATGATGTACACAATTCTTTAGGATACTATGTGTGACACACTTTATAAGAATTTTAGAAAATCTTAGGGTGGCAAGAGGGGGTTTCTTTCTTCCAACATGTTTTATATTTATTGATGCATAAAATTCTGCATGGGGGAAGCATTTTTATAAGCAATATCATATACATAGTAAATTCAGAGATGCCTATCTCACAAATAATTTGTGAAAATATTCAAAACAAACCACCATGCACCATTACCACTAAATATGACAAAAAATTAAACTAATTTGAAATACATTCCAAAGCATTCATACTAAGGAGCTTCTCTTAGAATATTAAAAATTGATACAGGCTCACTATCAAACTAAGTCCCTGAAAGCAAAAATGAAACACAAACTAAAGGGCAAAAATTCTACTCTTGGCTCAGAAAATAATTATTTGAATGGCTTTACAGAAACCACAAAATTTCTATGGTCAAAATAGAATGACTCTGAAATATTCATACACAGTACAGCCACTACACTGGAAATGTAAATATGGAACAGTAGTAAATGCTTTGAGTCTTTATCAATGTGCCTTGCATGTAAAAGGCATTATTTTCCCTATAACATTAACTATTTCAAAGAATCTCTTAGCTCCTATGGTACATTAGTTTTCATGGAAGCAAAAGGCCTTCATGCATTACTTTTATTTTTTATCTCAGCGAGTATATTAATTCAGGAAAGATTCACTAAGCACCAGTTATGGGTTAGGTATTGGGTAGATAAAGATGACTAATACACAGCTCAAAGTCATATTTAAGAGGATGAGAATAACACATTCATTACCAAGAGAATGCTTAATGAAAATTTCCTTTACTTATCACAAGATTTCTACTATTTTTAAAATAATACTGTTTCTAGAATAGAAACACAAATGGGGAGAATCCAACAAAAAGAAAAAGTCATAACAAGGCTTTTAAAACTTTTAACTTCATCTCCCTAATGAGTGTATAATTCAATCTTGTTATTGTACTGATTAGTGTTTTTCTGATTCTAGAGTTGCACACCTTTCCTTGTGCTGTACTGGCTATTTATCTTATGTCTACTTTTTAATTGGGTTGTCTATTAATGAGCTCTAAGAATTCTTTATATATTCTGGTCATAGGTTATATGCATTGTAAATATGGTCTGTTTAAGGATGACTTTTGATTTTAATGATGTCATTTAAAGTTCTAAATTTTGATGGAATCTCATTTATCAATTTTTTTCTTTTATACATCCTGTCTTTTGTATACTAGGTAGTTCTTGCCTACCCTGAATTCATAAATATTTTGCCTTATAATTTCTTCTTAAAGTTTTATACTTTTAGGCTTTCATATTTAGGTTCATAGATCCCTTCAAGTTATTTTCATGTATGGAAATAAAGGGTTGAGGTTAATTTTTTATATATGGATACCAGGTGTGCTAGTGCCATTTGCTGAAAACACTATCTCTTCCTCGGCTCTTGAATTGAGTTTATATTCTATAACATGCTAATGTTAAATAATCTTTCAAAACTCAGTGGACCATATATGTGAGGTTCTATTTCTAGATTCTCTGTTTTATTCAAATGATCTATATGTCTTTCCTTACACCAACACTGCCTTGATTACTGTAACTTTAGAAGAAGTCTTAAAATTAGGTACTGAACGTCTTCCAACACTGTTTGTTTTTTTTTAACTTTTCTAGGTCCTTTGTACTCCTACATAACTGTAGGTGAGTGGACAAATGAAATACTATCTGTCTTCAAGGAACTTTCAGAGAGGCAGAAGGCCAATTAGTCTCAGTGAGATGTCACCATTATAATCATTCATTCATTCAAATACCAATTCATTCATTCATTTCTAACCATGACTGAAAATCTATTATATAAGGGGCATTGTGCTTGATGTTAATGGTATGATGACCAAAAAGGCAGTATTCAAATTGGAAGTTAAAAATATCAATCTTAAGGAGTTTACAATATTCTTCTGTAAGCCAAAACCATAAAGATTCATTCGAGAAATACAGATGGAGGATCTACCATGTGCTAAACACTCTTCCAACTGTGGATAGAATAGAAAACTAAGTAGATAATGGTCCCTTCACAAATGATCCTTATTTTTTACTAAATTGAGTAGAAAGAAAAAGCATATGGTAGTCTGGAAACATACAGGAGGATGTGACCCAGATGTCTAAGAAGCCTGCTTGGCAGAACTAATATTTAATATGGAACTTGAAGGCTAAGCAGGAACTGGGAACGTAAGTAAAAGCTTGTGGAGGCAGGGGAGGAATAATCATCCAGGTGCAGGTCGCAGAACCTTTAAAGACTGAGATGGAAAAGAATGAAATAGAGTTATACAAATGGAAGATGCTTAGCACGACTGTGTGTGTGCATGTGCGTGTGTGCGTGCATGTGTCTGTCTGTCTGTCTGACAGTGACAGAGACAGGAAAACAATGAATTTATTTCCAGGGCAGCAGACGTGCTGATAAAATAAATATATGCCAAGGCATGAAGTTTTTGAAAGCCCATCTTGAGTTTGGACTTTATCCAGCAATGCGAAATTTTTAAAGATGTTTTAACTGGGGGGTAGCATGTACAGATTTATGTAGAAAATGTAAGAAAGGGAAAAGAAGCTGGAAGAAAAGGGTTAGGAGGCTCCTACTATAATGTAGATGAAGGGGATAGTGGCCTAAGCCTGAAAAGTCACAGGAGAAATGGGAATAAGTGGATTAGTTTCCAAAATATTTTACTGCTTAGAAACAATGAATTGTAATTACAAAATTAGGAAGTGTGAGGAATTAAAAACAAAGGGCATGGTCAAGGGGTACAAAGTTAATTCAGTTAGAAGAATAAATTTGGGTGTTCCTACTGTACATCAGAGTGACTACTGTTAACAATAGTATCAAAATTAGTTAATAATAATAATCTCAAATAGCTATAAAACAAGATTTTGGAATATTTTGCCACAGAGAAATTACAAATGTTTAACATGATGGTTATACTAATTTCCCTGATTTAATTATTACACAATATATACATGCATCAAAATATCACACTGTACCCCATAAATTTACAGACAATTACTATTAGTCAATTGAATTTTGAAAATAAAAATAAATTGGAAGGTGGGGGAGGGGATGTGGAAAGAACTGGGATATGTACATGTACCAACTACTCACAAAGAATGTAATCATTATGTGTCACAAACATGAGCTAAATTAAAAAATGAAATGAAAATGTGGTAAAAGGATCTAGAGACAGAGAGGGAGGAGGGAGAAGGGAAGTAGATTAAAAATAATTAAGATGTGTTAAGTACATGTACCTACTCCAGACAGTGAATGTAAATATTTTCTACTATAAACATGTACTAATTTTTTAAAAAGACAAAATAGGAAAATAATAAAATGATAAATAATAAAATAATAAATAATAATGAAGGGAACTTTTCTCGCGTAGACACAGGATGTATGGTAGCATCAGTTTCCCAAGATGGAAAATTCAGAACAAGGGACATGTATCTGGTTGTGTTTTGTGAGTATAAAGACAGGATTTATTTACTTACAGTTCTTATGTTGTTGATAGTAGGTTTTTTTTCACTACCAAATGGGAATGAAAGAGTACTATTTTACTTGTGCTTTCCTATCAAGGTCCTTCAATTATATAGAGTCTACTATATCCTGCTTAAACTTTCTTATTTTTCAGCCTTCAGACATTTTATAATGGGAGAATACATTCAAAATACTTAAAATTTGTTCCTATTCCATACAACTTGATGATAAAAGTTATTATTAATCAGTAGCATACTTTTGCATTTTAAACATTATTCTTAGAAGCCTGTCATGTTCTCTATAAACTCTTTTCTAAATTTCTCTATAACCTCTTAAAGTAATTTTGAGGAGGATATAAAATATTAAATATCCCACCATGGCAGGACATAGTTTTCACATTGTCATTCAATGTTTGACTATATGCTTATGTTTAAATACTTAAAAGAATACATCCTACCACACATACAATTCCTTGAAAACAGGAAAATATTTTCTTTATTTTATATGTAGACTAAATAAATTACTTTAGCAGCTCCCTGATATGCCACGGAGTGCACTGCTCATAATGTAACAATTCCATTCTTTTTGAAATTAAGGTTTCTGTCATTCCAATTTTCCATTAGTATAATCAATTCTGAAACAAACACTTTTTCTTTTTTTTGGGATAATTCTCCACAGTACCAAGGGTCAGAGGGTATAAACACTTTTTACATTCTGTCAAATTACTTTTCAACTAGATTTAATGCTAACAGCACCACACAGTAATGTACAATTTTCACAATATCACCTTTATTATTTAAAGCTGAATAGATGGAAAATAATGCATTTCCAAAATTTATATTTCTCAACTGTTACATTTAATTTCCCCCTAATTTCATGATTTTATGCTCACTTATGTGTATTATCTGGGGTTTTTTTTTTTTTGCTTATATTCTTTTATAGGTTCATTTTAGGTATACAATATGTCTACATTTATCATTGGGATCTTGTACCTACCTGTACATGATGTATCTTGGTTTTTATTTTTTCCCCATTCCCTGTGTTACCTTCACCCCCTCCACTCTTCCCTAATTACAAAGACTTTGATTCCATTTTTTTCTTTTCTCATAATTTTTCCTTTCACTTCTTTCATTTCCCCTTCCCCTCCCACTTCAGCTACCCTTTTGAACCTTTTCATTCTATTTCAAATTACCAATTTTTCATTTTAATCATTTTAATCCTTATTTACACTTTCAGTTTCTCACACTAGAGAAACTATTTGGTATTTACAAGTGTGTCCTATTTATTACACTAAAGAGTATGGCCACAATATGCATCCATTTAGCGATAAATGTCTCTAGTTTCTCTTTCTTTATTGCTGAGTAATACGGCATTTTATATAAAAAAAAACACATCTTGGTCAGCTTAGCCAAGAGATCAGAGCAGTCACGTGTTGACTGGGCCCTGCTCCCACAGGCTCGCTCCACCCACTTGCGACCAGGACACTCTACTTGGTTCCACACTACAGAAGCACAGGGAGATATAAAGGCCATTGTCCTGAGCTGCAAAAGTGAACAACAGAGAGAGGGCCTCTCTCAGGCTCCCTGGTGAAAACTGAAGCCTACTGGAAAAGTGAAGAGAATCTCTGCAACAAAGGCACACCAGACTACCTTACTTGGTAGGTTGGAGGGATCATCACCTCCCATTGGAACCTGGACCATCTTCAGGGGAAGGGCAGCTGGAACCTGCAGTAGAACCTTTCAGAGTTCAACCCTGCAGAAGGACAGGAAGCTCAACTTGGCACTTGCAGCCAGAAATCTGCCTAAATCTCAGGGTCTGCTCCTGGCTTGCTGAGACTCATTGACTTCCATCTGGACACTGCTGCCCATGTTGTCTATTGTCACAGCAGAGACGTACCCTGAAGGAGGCCCTTCATTTTTATTTTTTACTTTCAAAATTAGCACTATTTTTTTACTCTTATTTTTAATTTTTTTCTTTTCTAATCTTTTAAAATTCTTATTTTTCTCTTTTTTCTTTCTCTTTTCCTATCCCTCTCCCTCCCCCCACCCCCTCTTTTGCTGTCTCTCTCTCTCTCTCTCTGCCTCACTCCCTTGCTGTCCCAAATTGTTCTTCTTCTCCCCACTGTGTTCCTGCTCTAGCCCTAATTCGTATTTCTTTATTTTTCCTTTCTTCTCTTTCCTTCTCTTGCCTCTGCGCTCTGTCCTCACTGAAAACCTTCCCCTATCCTTCTACCTACCTATTCTTCGCTCCCCAACTGCTTCTAACTCCCCATCCCTAAGGGTAAAGTTGCTACATTGAAGAGTTTATTCACTATAAACATACGTTCAGTTGGTCCTGGATTTTGATTTAATTCACACAGTTAAAGGTGATAGATTAATAACTACCACAAATTGTCATTTTCTAAGAGGTACTTGATGCTATGATGTTGCTGATTGTATCACTTGGGCTAAGGTGTTGTGATTGATCTAATCAGTTGTCCTTCCTGGTATAATGAAAATGAGATAGCATCAGAGTCATTAGAGACTCAAAACCTAAAGACTAGCTATATATGGAAGACACCACTCAAAAGCAATAATTCCATAAGGGTTCTAAATACATCAACAAAGATACAATAAGCAACTTCAAAGTATCAACCCAGGAACTAAACCAAGGACAGTACCAAAAGCAAAAATGAGAAGGCATTTAAGCAAGGCACAAACTCAGACTTGGACTCCACCAAAGGGATATTCTATGGGAAATGAGGTGGAAAAGTCTGATAATCAACCACCTGGAAACCCTGAACTGATAGCACAGGAAGTAACAAAACAGATGAATGAGGTTGTAGAAAAATTCAAAGCAAATATTATCTCCCAGATAACTACAGAATTGGTGAGCAGAGTGACAGACATGATTAGAGCTGGCCCAGAGGTAGGGGCTTCTCAGCTGCCATCATACTGCTCCTGGTCCAGAGGAAGGGGCTTCCAGGCCACCATCGCTCCCGCCACTTCTGGCCCAGAGGTAGGGGCTTCTGAGCCACAGTCCCACTGCTCCTGGTCCAGAGAAAGGGGCTTCCCAGGCACCATCCCTCCTGCCGCTCCCAGCCCAGAGGTAGGGGCTTCTGAGCTGGCGTCCCACTGCTCCTGATCCACAGGAAGGGGCATCCCAGCCACCATACTTCCCGCTACTCCCAGCCCACAGGAAAGGGCTTTGGGGCCGCCAGCTATCCTGCTGCTCACAGCACAGAAGAAGGGGCTTCCGGTCCCCCATCCGTCCCGCTGCTCCCTGCCCAGAGGTAGGGGCTTCTGAGCCACCATCCCACTGCTCCTGGTCCAGAGGAAGGGGCTTCCTGGCCATGATCCCTTCTGCTGCTCGCAGCCCAGAGGAAAGGGATTTTGGGCCACCTTCTGTCATGCCACTCCCGGGCCAGAAGAAGGGGCTTCTGAGCCACCGTCCCACTGCTCCTGGTCCAGAGGAAGGGGCTTCCCAGCAATCATCCCTACCACCACTCCCAGCCCCTGTCCCAAATCTCCCAGCTCAGAGGAGGTAAGCCCCGAGGGCACCAACAGCACCTCCCTGCCCCCTCAATTCAAAGGAGAAAACACAAAGAAGTCTCAAAACCAGACTTCCAGATCACCTACAGCAACCCCAAAGGGAAATGAGATGGAACACTCTCATACTCAACCACCTGGACACAACTGGCAACAAAAGAGGATCTGGAAAAAATGAAATCAGAAAAAATTTCTCAGATAACAGGAGAGATTGTGCTCCTAGTGCAAGACATGATTAATAAATCTAGAGAGGAGCTGAGAAACATGATGGAATCCCAACATAGGAAACAAATGGAATCCATAAAACAGAGGCAAATAGATTTCCAGGAGATGAAAAACTCCATTGAAAGTGTACACAGCAGAATGAGCCAATGTGAGGACAGAATTTCAGATATAGAAGAAAAGATGGCAATTAATGACCAGTAAAAGAAAAATTGCTTCAAAATTATAAGGGAACATGAGAAATCAATCTAGCAGCTGCTAGACGATGCAAAGAAGAATAACATAAGAATGATTGGAGTCAAAGAAGAAAGAGAAGAGAGTGCAGATGACATAAACTCTTCACAGAAGTAAAGGCAGAAAACTTCCCAAGGAGGGGAAGAGAACTTGACATACAGATAAGTGAGGCATATAGGACTCCAAATACCCTTGATCAAAAAAAATCTACACATAGGCATATAATTGTTAAGATTCCAGAAACTCAACAGAAGAACAAAGTTCTACAAGCAGTGAGAGAAAAGAAACAAATCACATACAAAGGAAAGCCCATCAGAATCACACCAGACCTCTCAAAACAAACCATCAAGGCAAGAAGAGCTTGGAGTGACATATTCCAAGCCCTAAAAGAAAACAGCCTCCAACCCAGATTGATGTACCCTGCAAAACTATCTTTCAAAATTCATGGAGAAATAAGATACTTTCATGACAAAGAGCACCTTAGGAACTTTGTGAATACCAAACCAGCACTCCAAAAAATTTTAGACAATACACTAGGAACAGACATTGAGGATCACAACCCCAGGAATCAAAGCAGAATGAACCCATCTGGTATGACAAGAAATTAAATGTAAAGGGGGAGAACCCAACAAAAAGAAAAAGTCATGGCAATGACAAGTCAAATATTTTTCAGTTATAGCCATCAACGTCAATGGTCTCAATTCACCAATCAAAAGAAATAAACTGGCAGAATGGGTCAAGAGGCAAAATCCAACAATATGCTGCATACAAGAAACACACTTCATTCAAAATTAAAGTCATACACTGAAAGTTAAAGGGTGGAAAACAATACTCCATGCAACAGGAACCCAAAAAGAAGCAGAAGTTTCTGTCCTCTTTGAGGATCAAGTAGATTTCAAACCAACACTGACTAAGAGATGAAGAAGGACACTACATCCTTGTAAAGGGAAGAATCCAAGAGGAAGAGATGACAATCACAAATATCTATGCACCAAACACTAGTGCGCCCAACTATATAAAACAAATACTAATGGACATGAAAAGTCATATATGCACAAATACAATTGCAGAGGGGTCGTCAACACCCTACTGTCACAAATAGATAGATCAACTAGACTAAAAATAAGTAATGAAATACTAGAACTCAATTGAACTCTTGAACAAATGAACTTAACAGAGGTTTACAGAGGCTTCCACCCCACAAAATCAGAATACACATTCTTCTCAGCTGCACATGGGACATTCTCCAAACTAGACCACATACTCACACATAGAACATGTTTAAGTAAGTGCAAAGGAATTGAATTTATCCCCTGTATATTATCAGACCATAGTGTGATGAAATTGGAGATCCATAGCAAAAGAAACTCAAAAAATTTCATAAACATGTGGAAACTGAACAACACACTTCTGAATAACCAACGGGTCACAGAGGAAATTAAAGAACAAATCAGACAGTTCCTTCAATTCAATGACAATGACAATACAACATATCAGAATCTATGGGACACAATGAAAGCAGTCTTACGAGGGAAATTCATAGCAGTGAATAAGCATATTAGGAAAACAGAAGGAGCCCAATTAAACAACCTGATGCTGAACCTCAAGCTTCTAGAAAAAGAAGAGCAGGACAACCCCAAAGCTCATACAAGGGAGGAAATTATAAAGATCAGAGGAGAAATCAATGCAATGGAGACTAAGAGAACGATACAAAAAATCAATGAAGCCAAGAGTTGGTTCTTCAAAAGAATCAACAAAATTGACAAACCCTTAGCCAACCTCATCAGAAAAAGGAAAGAAAAGGCCCAAGTCCATACAATTAGGAATGAAAAGGGTGAAGTTACAACAGACCCAGCAGAAATCCACAGGATCATCAATACCTACTTCCAGAACCTATACGCCAATAAGATGGACAACACAGAAGACATGGACAGATTCCTAGATACATATGAATTACCAAAGTTGAACGAAGAAGACCTAAAAATTCTGAACAACCCAATATCAACCAATGAAATTGGAAATGTAATTAAAAACTTATCAACTAAGAAAAGCCCGGGCCCTGATGGCTTCACTGTTGAATTGTACAAGACATTTAGAGAAGAACTGCTGCCACTACTGTTTAAACTCTTCAATGAAATTGAAAGGGAAGCAATACTCCCAAATTCATTCCTAGTAGCAAGCATCACCTTGATCCCCAAAGCAGAGAAAGACCCAACGGAAAAAGAGAACATAGGCCAATCTCACTAATGAACATAAATGCAAAAAATCCTTAATAAGATACTGGCAAATAGAATGCAGAAGATCATAACAAAGATCATACACCCTGATCAAATGGGGTTCATCCCAGGGATGCAAGGATGGTTCAACATACGCAAATCAATCAATGTAATACACTATATCAATAGAGCCAAGGACAAAAACCATATGATTATCTCCATAGATGCAGAAAAAGCATTTGACAAAATCCAATATGAATTTATGATAAAAACCCTACCAAAAATTGGAATAGATGGTCTCTACCTCAAAATGATAGAAGCCATGTATGAAAAACCAACAGCCAGTATCATATTAAATGGTCAAAAACTGAAATCCTTCACACTCAAATCAGGAACAAGACAAGAATGTCCACTATCACCACTCTTGTTCAATATAGTTTTGGAAACATTAGCCACAGCAATTAGACAAGAAAAAGAAATAAAAGGAATAAAGATAGGAAATGAAGAAGTCAAATTATCATTATTTGCAGATGACATGATACTGTATATAGAAGACCCCAAGAACTCCACCAAAAGTCTTCTAGACTTAATAACCAAATTCAGTAAAGTAGCTGGTTACAAGGTCAACACACAAAAATCAATAGCTTTTCTCTACACCAATGACAGACTCACTGAGAGAGAAATAGGGCAAATAATTCCTTTCACAATTGAATCCAAAAAACTGAAATACCTAGGAATCAACCTAACAAAAGAAATCAAAGACCTCTTCTCTGAAAACTATGGCACTCTGAAAAGAGAGATTGAAGATGATATCAGAAAATGGACAGACATCCCCTGCTCCTGGGTAGGAAGGATTAATATAGTGAAAATGGCCATACTTCCAAAAGAGGAATATAGATTCAATGCAATTTCAATTGAGATCCCAGCAGCATACTTCATGAACCTTGATAAAACAATCCAAAAATTCTTTTGGGACAAGAAGAGACCCAGAATAGCAAAAGCAATTCTAGGTAACAGAGACATGGCAGGGGGTATCACAATCCCCAACCTCCAACTATACTACAAAGCTACTGTGATAAAAACAGCATGGTACTGACAAAGAAACAGACCTGAGGACCAGTGGAACAGATTACAAGATGCAGAAACAACGCCAGACACACTCAGCCATCTCATCTTCACTAAAGGAGCCAAACACCCTCACTGGAGGACAGATAGCCTCTTTAATAAATTGTGCTGAAAAAATTGGCTTTCAACTTGCCAAAGATTAAAACTAGACCTATATCTCTTGCCAGGCACTAAACTAAAATCAAAATGGATTAAAGATCTAAATATTAAAATAGAAACGCTGAACCAGTTGGAAGAGAGGTTAGGTAGAACTCTTGAAGACAACACTGTAGGAAAAGATTTTATGAACAAAACCTCAGTTGTCCGAGAACTAGCACAAACAATGAACAAGTGGGATCTCTTCTTATTAAAAAGCTTCTGCACAGCAAGAGAAACCACCAGCAGTGTGAAGAGACAACCCACAATATGGGAAAAAATCTTCACTTGCTTTTCCTCAAAGGTCTACTATCTCGAACCTATAAAGAACTTAAAAACATTAGACCTCCCCAATTTAAAGACCCAGTCTAAAAATGGGCATCTGAAATGAACAGACATTTCTCAGACAAAGAAGTAGAAATGGCAAATAAATACATCACTGGTCATTCAAGAGATGCAAATGAAAACAAGGCTGAGAGTCTACCTCACTCCAGAAAGAATGGCTGCTATCATGAAATCAACCAACAAGGAATGCTGGTGGGGCTGTGGGGAAAGAGGAACCCTGCTCCACTGCTGGTGGGAGTGTAGACTGGTGCAACCACCGTGGAAGTCAGTATGGAGATACCTTAAAGAGCTAGGACTGGAAGTCCCATTTGACACCGCTATTCCCCTGCTGGGGATCTTTCCCAAAGAATTAAAAGAATCATACCACAGGGATATTTGTGTGCCCATGTTCATAGCAGAACAGTTTGTAATAGCTAAAACTTGGAAATAGCCCAAATGCCCATCAACTGGAGACTGGATAAAGAAAATGTGGTTTTTTTATAAAATGGAGTACTACTCAGCCATAAAAAATGAGAAATTGGAGACATTTATAGCTAAGTGGATGCATACTGAGGCGATACCCTTAAGTAAAGTAAAAAGGACACACTTGTGTAAATACCGAATAGTTTCTCTGGTGTGAGAAACTGAAAGTGTAAATAAGGACTAAATGTATAATAGGTAATGTGAAATAGGAAGAAAAGGTTCAAAGGGGAAGGAAGTGGGAGGGGTAGGGGAAAGGACAGAAGCGAATGGAATTAATATGAGAAAATGGAAAAATAGGAACAAAATAGGGAGGACTGGAGGGGTTGAAGGGACGGCTGGGCAAGGGTGAAAAATAAGAACCAAGAGAGATTATGGAAAGGCGCAAATTTCCAATGGTGAATGTCATTATATTGTACACCTAAAATGTACCAATGATTAGAATGAACAATAGATAATGCAAAATAGGAAGAAAAGGTCCAAAGGGGTAGGGGTAGTGGGAGGGGCAGGGGAAAGGAAAGAAGGGAAAGGAAAAATCATAAGAAATGGAAAAAATGGAAATAAAGTCTTTGTAAATAGGGAAGGGTGGAGGGGGTGAAGGGAGGGCTAGGAATGGGGAAAAAATAAGAACCAAAATGCATCACATAAAGGTACAAGTTCCCAATGAGAAATGTAACTGTATTGTATACCTAAAATGTACCAATAAAGAATTTAACAACAACAACAACAAAAGACATGATTAGAGGCTCTTCAACAGAAACAGGTAAAAAAATAGATGAGCTTAGAAAAATGCTGGAAGCCATGAATGCCCAGCGTAAGAAAGGAATGGAAACCATTATCGCCCAAAATAAGAAAGAAATGGAATCCATAAAACAGATTGGAAGAGATATTCAGGAGATTAAAATCTCCATTGAAAGCATGCACAGCAGATTAAGAGAATCTGAAGATAGAATATCAGATATAGAAGACAGGATTGCAGTTAATGACCATGAAAACAGAGATTTCTTCAAAATAGTAAGCGACCACAAGAAATCAATCCAGCAGATGTTAGATGATGAAAAGAAGAAAAACAAAAGCCTAAGAGGGAAAAAAGAAAAAAATAGTTATTGTAACCGAACATGGACAATGTATCTAAAAGTGTACCCTGATTTAGTAGAATTGCCTGATGTATTTTATATTTTTTTGCATATTTGTCTGGCTGTTAATCCATATGTATGACAATTAATTTTCTAAGGACTTTTAAGATAAATGAATCCAATGCTGGCAAAAGGGGAGGGAGAAGATGGAGGAAAGGGAAAAAAACAAGAATTGAGATGTGTTACAAACACACAGCAATTCCCCACAATGAATGTAATCATTATGTGCTATGAACATGTACTAATAAAAAATCTTTAATTTTAAAAGGAGAACTAAGAGTCTACAGCAAGAAAACTCTGCAGTCCTTATAAATTCAAAAACTTTGAAACAACACTCAGAATAGGTCTGTAAGCTTAAAAATCAGAAGACTTGAACTTAGTATTATATAATGTTATATATAAAAGATTAAAATGCTATAATAATTTTAAACTAATAATTTATATCTATAATGTGTTTAAAACTTCTTGGAAAAATTCGCTATAAAACTTATTTCCTAAGCATGAGAAAAGTATACAGAAAGATCTGACTAATGAGGCAAGCTTCAGTATTGGTTCATCCCTGACCCCCATCTCCACAGCCCACAAACATGTGAAAAATAAAATTATTTAGTTGGGAGTGATGGCACTCCCCTGTGATCCCAGTCCTCATGAGGCTGAGGCAGGAGGATTGCCACAAGTTCAAGGCCAGCCTGGAGTAAATAATGAGTTTGAGGCCAGCCTGAACTGCATAGTGAGACCGTGCCTCAAAATAAAATAAAATTATTTGTACAGGATATGTGTCTTCAGAATGTTTAATGGCAATACACTGACTGTTCTTATAGCCTGAACACCTGAGTAAAGTCTTGACTCCTCTATTTTTATTACCTATTGACCTAGAGTGAGTCATTCAGCCTCTCTGAAACTTCCAGTAGTAAATAAGGATGTCAAATAATGTTAATAACTGCCCTCGTTCCTAAATGAGTTATTTTGGGATTCAGAATAATTAAAGCATTTTTTGTTTACCTGGAACTTGTTACAGGTAATATGTCTTCCATTTGCATTGAAACCTTTTGCCAGTAAAGATTCTCTCAGGATGCAGGCACAGAAAAGTCTACTTGGCAAATGGTCAATTTACTAAAGAACCATTACCAGAATTTACATCTTACATCAGAAATGTTTTTCTCAATTACATTAAAAAAAAATCTCAAGGGAGTCACGATGGATGGATTTGTAGAGCAGAAGAAAAGTATTGGGAGTCTGCTTTTGTAGACTTCCATCCAACCTCTTCCCCCACTCTGTCCCTCAAACCTCCTTCTCTCTGAGATCAGCAACCCAGGCTAATATGTTAACTTAATCCTTTCTGTCTTCTCCTCAACAGAGAGAGCTCCTTTGTACCCCGATTCCCTTCAGCTATACTAGGAAGGAGTTAGGTAGAAATAAATATTCTTTAAAATACTGTTACAAAGACTAGTCAGCTAAAATCTCACAGAAACTAAGTACTTACCAAAAGCATTACATTCAATATAATTTCTGTAAAGTTGACATGATTAGATTCAAAAGAGAAATACAGCACTTAAAATTTCAAAAAGAGTATTTCTGAAAACCAAGTAAACTTGATGAATTTGACCAACTGATGACATTAAAAAGCTCAGAAACCATTTCTTAACAGAGTTTGAAACATTCACTGCCTAGGACCCTGTAAGACTTCAAAAGGTATTTGGCTGAAATGAGAATGAATTAAAAGAGAAAGCTGACATACATTTATTTCAACCAATTAAATTTAATTAAAACAAATTAACATTTCAAGTTAAAAATATGAAGCGGACTAGAGAGCTGACAGTAGGAAATAGGACTTTACAAAGAGGTAATATATATTCAAATTCATTTAGTATGAAATGAAAACTTGAATAAAAAATTTTAACTACCATAGCAAAGAAAACACGATTATCAGTCTGCTCTGTGACTCACCTATAGTGGAATATCTATGGCTTATATACAATTACTCCTCTTTCAAAATGCAAATATTGATGAACTAGATGATTGTTTGTCATAAATTATGGCATTTTGCTGTCTTAGTCTGTTTTGTGCTGCTATCACAGAAGACCACAAACTGGATAGTTTAAGAAGAACAGAGATTCATTTCTTATAGTTCTAAAGGATCAGAAGTCCTGGATTGAGGAGCACACATCTGGCAAGGGCCTTCATGTTGTGTCAGCCCACAGTGGAAGGCAAAAGGGAAAGAGAGAATATGCACGAGTGGCAGCAAGGAAAGGCCAAACTTACTTTTATCACAAGCCTATTCTGGCAACAACAAACCTACTCCTGTGATAACAATGTTACCCCAAATCACCCCTCAAATGTCTCACCTCTCAATACTATTGCACTGAGGACTGAATTTGCAACATATGAACAAAGGAGGAAACATTCAAACTGTAGCAGTGATAGAGAATTTAACATTCCCTTGAAAATTTTGATGGCTACACTACCTTTAATTATTAGTGATGTTCTTTAAATCCATGGTACAAATACATCTAAAACATAAATCTCCACATTCCTGCTTCAATTAGTATATTCTAGGAAACAAAAGCTCTTGATGCTTTCTCAGGGTAATCATTAGAAATAATTATTATCACTTCACCTCTCTAAAGAATGAAATAAAAACAAACAAAAACAAGTTATAGGTAAAATATTCACTCATGTCCTTGCCTAATCTCAGAATTGAGACAACATGCCAACTAAACAATATTTCTTTATTAGTTTGTACTTCAGTTGTTAGTTAAACAAGCATTTGTAAATATAGAAAATCAATATGTTTGAAAATAATATCAAGTGCTGTGTGCCTCAGAGCATGAAGGAATTACTATGACTGGAAACATAAGGCATAATAATAGTTCTTAACGACCTCAGACAATTCATACACAGGCACATAATATGGGGAAAAGAATCCTAATTAAGCAAATGAAACTTAAGAGCTTTTACTTTTTCCCTTTCTCGCTTTTCCAAGTAAATGAATGGCCAATGAAAGGAAATAGTCAAACAGTGGAAAAATCAGAAAAAATTCTAGCATCATAGAGTTTCCAATAATGATTAAGAGAATGTATCGTTGAGTCAAAGTAGCTGGGTTAGAACCACCTAAATAGTGGTATAATCTTGAGAAAGTTCAATTCCCTGTGCTTCAGTTTAGGATTCGATAAAATAGAATAGAAACACTGCTTACTTCATTGGGATGTAGTGACAAGTTGATATGACACTTAGAACAATATTTGGCACATAGTAAATGTTCAATAAAATTAATTACTGCTATGATCTAGATGGTTAAATTATCTGTGGATTGTATATTAAATATGAAGATAACTGTTCTTTTAGATTAAAGAATAATTTAATGTAAATATATCATGTTATATTATGACAGTTAACACTATAAGTATATAGACCAATGGGGTTTAATGTACCAGGAGGATATTTTAAAAATAAAAACAGTATGAGCCTTAAGAATGGAAATATCAAAAGGTATCTGGGAATAATTTTTCTAGGTTTTTTACCTTAAGAACAGGAGGGAAAATACAAGAAAGTGTCATATGAGTCCTTTTGTTGTCATATTTTAAAAAGCAGAGGCTTCTCCAGTTATCCTGCTATATGTTTTTTAAGGAAGTATTTTCATAAGCAATAAAAAAGCTACAGTATTCTTTTGAACAATTGCATTACAGGTGCTCTAAGTGAGTAGAAGTAGTATTGGTTTACTATTTATTCAGATTGCTTTTCAATCCAGAAATATTCCAAATCTCTGGCTATTGCATCATTCATTAGGAAAGATTATGCCAGTTATCTCCTGCTCCTGACAAATGGCAGGTGAATAAAAGAACCCAATGTATACATCAAGTTGAACAACAAAAAAAATTATCTTCAGTAGCAATAATGAAGAAAAACTAGTGCTTTGGCCTCATACAAATAGTGTGCATCTTAAAGGTAAGAAGCACCTCAGGTGAGCAAACTGAAAATAATGCTCATGCTTCACATACCAGCTTCAAAAAATCAGAGTGATAAAAAAATAAAAGAAAATAAAATGCCTAGGAAATACATGAATTCAGATACCTACTATCTCAAAGTTATAGTCATAAGTGGGTAAATTCCTAGACAATACTTATAGCCAAAGAACAACAAATGAATGCACACCTGTAATCCCAGCACCAGGGAGCCTGAGACAGGAGGATTACTGTGAGCTTGAGGCCAGTTTGGGCTACATAGTGATGTCGTGCCAGCCTGAACTATATAGTGAGACCCTGTCTCAAAATACACACAAAAAAAGAATAATAAATGACAGTACTGTTAGCATTTAATGAAGCTAAAGTTTAGGATATCATTTTATCTAACTTACCCTGATCTCCAAAACTCTGAAGGAAAAAGCCATCATTATTCTGTCTCTATCATTTAGCATATAAGAATCTCTCAGGCAAGAAGCATGTACCCTTTAAGAATTTCTTCAAAAAGGCAGACTAAAGTAAATTCATTTTATCCTGATCCTCCTGTATTCCCTACTTTTTCCGAAAAAATATCAGCAATCCAGACATATAAATTATTTTAATAGTTTAATGTTGACTGATTTTGAGCAAATGGTCAATTCACTTTCAACATGCTGAAAAGTAGAGCAGCTATTTGCTAAACAGCTCAACTTCTGTATCCACTTATTCGACAAAAACATTTACATTATTTGTTAAAGAGTATGCATACTGAGGCTGGGGATTTTGCTCAGTGGTTCTGCCACCTGCCTCTCAAGTGCAAGGTCCTGAGTTCGATCCCTAGTACCAAAAAAAAAAAAAAAAGAATATGCACACTACTAGGCATTGCAGAAATAAGGACCTCAAAGACGCCCTCAAAATCTACGTGAGCTATAGCTCCAGATCATAGGCCAGGTTAGTGGAGGAAGAAAGAAAGTAGCAGTTGACAAAGCCATAAAAATAATAATAAATTCCCATATAACAACTTATAGTTTCACTTACAAAGCCCATGGGTGTCTGGAGAGCAGAAGTACCAATCCTGCTTTTTCCTCATGAATTACCAACATATTTAATATAACACGCCAAGAGAAGGGGATAATACTCATTATTTATCAGCCAGGATCATATCAGTAATAAAAGATCATATCAGCAAGGTAAATGGGACAATGCAAGTTATCTAATTTAGTTCACTATCCTGCGCAATTTTTCAACATTATTTCTAAAGAATTACCTTTGATCACTCATAAATAAAGAGAGACTACCATTCAATGAATAACTATTACATGCCAGGCACTATCTGAAAGACTTTTATTCACATGATATCTTAACCCTTACACCTGGGAAGCATGGTCTAACACTTTAGAAATCTAAGGTTCAATCACTCTTAGTGACTCACTGATAGCCACATAGCTGTTAAAAGGTACAGCCAATATTTGAATACATAACTACTTGGTTCTAAAGCTCACATATTTTTTCCCCATGACACTTTTGTGCCTTGTCAATATTCTACTTGGTGCTTAAGGCAGCTAGTCTAAATCAGAGCATCTTCAGTTATTGGTTATTAAGAAAATTGGTATGAAATATATCTCTCAGTAACTTAGGCCTTAGTTCTTCTATTCATTCCTTTTGGGCCTACATAGAACAAGTCTAATTCTTCTTTTGTACTATTAGTCTTTAGATATTTGGAAAAAAAGGTTTTTCTTTATATATTGTCATTCCACTCACAAAGGCAGTGGCAAAGGATAAGGGCCATAGGGGTGAGGATAGGGACAAAGGAGTAGTGTCACTTAGAATGACCATAAGAAAATGAGAGGCAATGCATACAGATTTATCATATTAATCCAGAAAATCCTCTCAAGAAAGGATTATTAACATTTTTAAAATTCTACCAGACCTGAATTTTTAGCAGTCACAGTGACTATACCATTTAAACAGGTGCTATGCAGAACGCAAGGTTGGCATACCAAAAGCAATCATGATTTCAGACAGAATTTACAGTATATTTTGGAACACAGGACCAAAATCTGTTAGATTCTCTTAAAAATTATCTTTTACATGTCAGACTGTATAAAACACTATTAAAGAACACTAAATACCTAATTAGAAAAATATTTACACTATTGATTCATTGAATCAAAAATCTGCAGCTTTCCCCTGCCCTTACCCCCTCCCCTTTGAACCTTTTCTTTCTATTTCACATAATCTATTATACATTTTGATCCTTATTTACACTTTCAGTTTCTCACACCAGAGAAACTATTCAGTATTTACTGAATACTGAATACTGTGTCCTATTTATTTCACTTAAGAGTATGGTCTCAATGTGTATCCTAGAAGGGAAAGGAATATGAGAAAAGGAAAAAACGAAAACAAAGTCTGTAAATAGGGAGGAGTGGAGGGGTTGAAGGAAGGGCAGGGGAATGGGGGAAAAATGAGAACCAAGATATATCATGTAAAGGTACAAATTCCCCATGATTAATGTCATCGTATTATATACCTAAAATGTACCAATAAACTCAATGAATTTTTTTAAAAGTCTGTAGTTTTAAATGTAAATTATTTTATCATCACTTGCTTTGTTAAATATATAAAATGGAGCACTGGACTAAGGGACAAACAGAATTGAAAAATTTTATACATTTACTTTAGTTTGAAGTTTCACTCTGGTCCATACTGCATGCTTTATACTTAAGGGTACTGTAAGTATCATGCTACTGTCGAGACCCAAAGAAATGCACTGATTGATATAAATCACCTTTTTCTTTCTACCACTGCCAAAACTTTTCACACTTAAACATAAATAGAATTTCTGCTTTAATTTATACTTTATAGCAAATGAAATTATATTAATTACGAAGAGTAAAGGTGACATATAAAAACATTCTCACCATATTCAGAGCTGTATCAAGAATGCCACTGAATGACATTTGCCACAAATAATAATTGCAAATGTATTATTTCTTTTCTCACCTACATGGAATAATTATTTGTTAATAAAGCTTAACAGAGGCAGAAACTTATGAGTCAGAGAAAACTTGAGTCATCTCATTTTTAAAAACGGTTGTCTTTTGAACAAGGCAACAGTGCCTCATCAATTAATTGCCTTTCCATATACACAAAGAGAAAGCCCACCAAGATGTTCCTTAATTTATTAATACTTATTCTTTCCACTAACAGTTAGTCTTGGTTTGTACTAGTAGGATTAATGTTATTTTAATCAGGTAGTCAATCTAGTGCTATGTGAAATGTAATCAGTGTGGTTTTGAATAGAACTGAGTACCTAAATATCTCTGAAGAGACAATTCATCAACTAGTAAACACTTTGCCACTTATAAAGAGAGACAAGCAATGTTAGCTATCATTTCAATTTGGTAGAAAAATCCAATTCTACTTTAAAATATTTATAGCACTTTCTAGCTTAAATAATCTAGGAAGAAAAATGAGAAATTCATGACAGGAAGAAAAAAATCTTTTTATAAGGAAGGATTTTTGCCATTAAAAATGTTTAATGATTAACTGCCTCCAGGATAAGTGGGACCAGCCCATATGTGAAACCAGATTAAGGACAAGCTAAGAAAAAATATGTTTTCCTTACCAATGTGTTTTTAAATAAATCTTAAAATATTATTTTTCATATTTAATAACCATAACTGCATTATAAAAGAATGTTAAAGCTTTCTGGCTTGTGTAATGAATAGTGTGTTCAGTGTTTTCAGGGAAGGGATTCAGAGAGGCTTAGTATATGATGTGAGGTGGCCCCTCTATCTGCAATATGCTAAGTATCCCTTAAAAATCTGTGTATAGACATAAATCTTCCAGGCTCACTGGGGTTTGTTATCCACAAAATCATATGAAATCAAACTATCACTATATACTATGATGGGTTACAAATTTAACTGACAAAATCAATTAACCATTTAGATTGTCAGACATTGTAGATCCATCAATAAATATTTTAATATTCATATTAAAATGGCATTTATTTTTATTCTATCTTCTTTTGGTTCAAACTCAATAAAAAACCTGACTCAGTTAAAAATAAAGGAAAAGCAAAGTATATGATTGAGTGAAAGGTATTCTTATCATTTAAAAGATGTGACGGTGATTATTACCTTTAAATAGTCCAGTTAAGCAAATTTGCTTAATGAAAAATAAGCCACTTTACCAATGTAAAGTTTGTGCATAAATGAAAAGAAGTAAATGATGATGGATTAAATGGTTGTTTTCATGTAGCATGCACAGTCAAGAATTATGAATGTGTGTTTTGTGTGCTATTGTAGAGATGTTTTAAAATTCATCCTTGTACTTATGAAATACGTTTGCTAATAATATTAATGGGTTAACAAATACTACAGAAATAATACTGAAATTACTTTTCAGCATATCTACTTTGGGGGAGCCAGAGAAACATGTACTTGTATGCTATTTGGTCACTTACTTTATAATTTAAGCAAGTAATTTAACTTCTTCAAGCCTCAATTTACAGATTTCTTCTCTTTTTTTTGGTACCAGGGATTGAACTCGGGACCTTCCGCTTGCGAGGCAGGTGGCAGCACCACTGAGCTAAATCCCTGGCCCCTCAATTTACAGATTTCTAATGACCTACCTCACGGGGCAATGGGAGGATTTCATAAAATGTGCCACTCAATTCTAGTTTTCTTCTCCCTTTCAAATACTTTCAAGTATTTGTGAATGCCTTCTTATTGACAAATTACTGTGTTGATAAACTAATTACTGAAAGCTTTCATCCAGTAAAATAGGTTTCCTAAAGCCCTCTGTCAGGCAATGCTATTAGCCTACTAAGATGTGCTTCTTACAAAGAAGTCCTGTAATACATATTTTTTACTAATTAGTTTAAGAGTCTTTCCTTCTACAGTCATCTTTTACAAAATCACATTTCATATGAGTGCACTATCAATAATATTCCCAAAGTTTAGTATATACCAACACAGGAAAACAGAAATAGCAACACAATTAAACTTGGAGAAGGGAAGTAAGGGCTGTCAAGTGGAAATGCCTGCACTATAATACCTGTCATGCTTGAATCAGCTGATCTAGTTAGCAAAGATTGTTACTTTCTACCTCTACCAAACTGTATTTCTTTCCTCTAAATTTATACTTTTAAATCTAAAGAGGCATTTTTCATTCACACCTGGATTCACATCCCAGCTCTACCATTTATTAGGTGAGCGATTTGGATAATTAAATCACTTGGCCACATTTCATCTGTAAAATGTTGATACTCCACCAACTGCAGAATGTTCTTGCCAATACTAGTTGAAATAATGTATTCAAAGCACATAGTTGGAATCTAACACATGTCATTTTCTTCCCATATGGAACTGCTAAGTTAGAATTCCCAAAGGAATTCCAGTGGCTTTCAAAAGCAGCAAATGACATGCAACACCACAAATATTTACTGCACACTTACTACATACTACTCTGGTGCTAGGATTGCAAATATAATTGAAATATACCTAGCTCCTATATGCTCAATAAATGCCAGTTATATGTATTTCCAGTCCAAGGAGTTTACTATCAAAAAAGCAAAAGGTATGAAATTGACACATGATGTAAAAAGCAAGAAATTTGTGAATCTAAAAAGTATTTCAAAAATACAAAGTAATTCCAATATAGGGGCATTACAGAAAACAGAGAAGTCATTGTACAGTACTTTTATTGTCCTTGGGGGAGAAAAGCAACTTGTGAAGGAAGAAAATCATGAACTATGGAATGAAGGTTTATAGTGCATTGGGAAATTACAAAAAATAGAGTTAGGCTAGAGGTCTGAGTGCTCATCTTTGTGGAGAATGGGTAGTGGGAAAGAAAGAAATGATAAATAGTTTCAGTAAAAAGTTAGGTTTTGAAACCAGGTGGGAAGGACATTATGTTTCATTTGTTTGTTTGTTTGGTGGGGGGGGGGGAATGTCCAGGAACTGAACCCAGGACCTAACTCATGCCAAGCAAGCACTCTACCACTGAGCTACATCCTCAGCCCTTTATAAAATTTTGATACAGGGTCTCAGTACATTACCCAGGCTGGCATTGAGTATGTAGTCCTCCTAACTCAGCCTCTTGAGTAGCTCAGATTACAGGTACGCGCAATCACACCTGGCAGACTCTCCATTTTTCTGGGCTAGTCCCTGGCTAGACAATGCGGAACAACATGATTAGCTTTATTTTAAGAATGATAACTCTTGGAGCATTTTCCTGAAATAAGGGGTACAATTTGGGAGGTTCTCCTAAAAGTCCTGGCTTAAAAAGTATGGAACTATGAATGGAAAATTGGGAGATTATTTCAAAAGATATTTCACTAGAGTTTGAAATAAGGACCAAATAAACAAAGGGAGGCTAGCTCCATTCAATTCCTGAGTTCTTTCTTTGTTTTCCTTTTCTCAATTCTAAATTTCTCAATTTTCAATGAACACTAATATGATGGACTTGACATTATTGTATTTGATAAGTGGATAATATATGCATGAAAGTGAAAGGAAGGACTCTGCATGCTTAGAGTACATGTTCAAAAGGGAAAAAAAACATATTACAAATCAAGGAAGAGGAGAGGAGATGTTTTTCAATGCAGAAAATACATGGTCAATTTATGTTCAAAAAGCAAAGCACACACACACACACAAAAAGTGCATTGTAGCCGGGGATTTAGCTCAACAGCACAGCACCTGGCTTGCAAGCACAAGGTCCCGAGATCGAACTCTGGTACAAAAAAAAGAAAAAGCAAAGCAATTGATTCTTATTACTTGAGTCTTCATCAGAATGTAGTTTAAATGGCTAGCAGAGATTTAAAGAGATGGAGACTATATTAGTCAATTTTTCATTATTATATCAAATACCTGAGGCTGAGGGCCAATAGAAAGAAGGGATTTAGGGCTCAAAATTTTAGAGGCCAAAAGTCCAAGATTAAGTGTTCCAATTGGTTTGCCCTCTGGTGAAGGCCTCACGGCAAGAGTGCATACAAAAGTGAGAGACAGATTCCAAACAGGAAGCCAGAGAGCTGGGTGGGACAAGGCTTGATCTTTTTATAAAAGTCCACTTTCAAGACCAATGTTAGGGTCCTATAAGAACTACCTTAATCCATTCTGAGAGTATGGGCCCCAGTGACCATTAAGGCATCCAGACTGGTACAGAAGGAAAACTTGTATCTCCAAAAGGAACAAACAAAATGGGAAAAGGCAACTTCAACATAAAAAGAAATCTGAGAGAGTCAATTTTACTGTATAACATAAGCTCTTTCATGAATCTGTCTCTCACTTCTTCAAGGAAAAAATCAGGAATACAAATAATATCAGTGATTTTCAGCAGACAATATAAGCATCCCTATCACAGGTGGGAGGCCAATCAGTATATCATGGGCTTGATTTTCCCTCTAAAACTATAGAAGATAGCTCCTTTCACTGGGATCTTATGCCTTACTCGGTGAACCAATGGCACTATTTTCAGAGTGCCATATCATGAGTGATACAAGGATGCAAAGTAAACCAAGACTCTAGATCTACACTATCCAATACAATAGCAACTTCTGACAGGTAGAAATCAAACGCAGCTAGATGCAACTAAAATGTACCATACATATAAAATGCATATCAGATTTTGAAGCTTTAATACAAAAAAGAATGATACCTCAATATACTTCATCAATAATTTTATATTGATTACATATTGAAATTATTCTGAATATATTCAAATAATTATCAAAATGAATTTCATCTCTTTCCTATATTTTTGAAAATGTAGATTCCAGAAAATTTTAAATTTCATTTACAACTTATATTTCTTCTAGACAGCTCTGCTCTGGATGAAATTTTTACGTTCCTTCTGGTGCAATAATTCTATGCTATCAAGACTTCAGTGTTAACAGTAAAGTATAACTAGGTCTTGCTTCTTTGTAGGGAATAAAAAATAATAAAAAAAGATATCCAAATATAAAAGACTAACACTAAATACCAAATTGACATACCACAAAATATAAAAGAAACATTAAAAACATCAACATTAATTATTAAGGAAAAGAAATTTAAGTTTATTACTTATAAGTATTTGCACTGGCAGTAGGAAAGTAAAGTTCAGCTCAAGGTAAAATATTCTTCTGCTTCAATTAAATTTTTATTGTTGAACATAATTTGACAAAAATTAGGAATTTAATTGTTTTAGGAATTAAAGTGTATTAGAAGTCATTCATTGGCATAGACAAAAATTAAGCATTTAAATTAAAAATGACAACATACCATTTTTCTAATAAGTAATTAAACTAGAGTTGGCAATTTAACATAGTGAGAGATTCCCATATAATTTCATTTCCAGAATAGAGGCAGGACATTTTACTTATAAAAGATAAGAGCATTAAACATCATTATACTTTATGACTGAAACATGAATGCTTTTGACACAGGATATGGGCAAAAAGCACTAAGTATAATGGGGCGGGGGGGAGGTTGTAAGCAATTAGGAGAATAACATTTAAAATTCTCTGACCACAAATAAAGGCTTATGTTTTGGAGTCAGACAAATTTAATTTCAATGAAGCCTGACTGACTCCAAATCCCATGTTCTTAAACACATATATTTCCATGTATGTAGATTCTTACACATATACTATGTATATGCATAAAGTTATGCATGCATATATGTGTATATATAAACACACACACACATACACATACAATCTTTGGCCTTTGGCTAAACTTGATTTTTTTTGTTTTTTTCTTTCCTTAAATTCTTTTATTGGTACATTTTACATATACAATACATTTAGGTTTATTTTTAGGTGCTTGTACCTGTACATGATGTATCTTGGTTCTTATTTTTTCCCCATTACCTGTGCGCCCTTCACCCCTAAACGCTTCCCTATTTACATACTTCATTTCCATTTTTTTTGTTTTCTCATTTTTCCTTTCCATTCTTTCCTTTCCCCTTTCCCTCCCACCACCCCTACCCCTTTGGACCTTTTCCTATTTCAAAGTATCAATTATTAGTTATTAATCCTTTTAGTCCTTATTTATACTCTCAGTTTCTCACACTAGAGAAACTATTCGGAATTTACACATGTGTGTCCTATTTATTTCATTTAAGAATATGGCCTCAATATGCATCCATTTAGCTATAAATGACTCTAACTTCTCATTATTTATGGCTGAGTAGTACTCCATTTTATTAAAAAAACCACATCTTCTTTATCCAGTTTCCAGTTGATGGGCATTTGGGCTGTTTCCAAGCTTTAGCTATTACAAACTGTGGAGCACTAAACATGGGTACACATATATCTCTGTGGTATGATTCTTTTAATTCTTTTGGGAAAATACCCAGCAGGGAAATGGCTCGGTAAAATGGGACCTCCAGCCCTAGTTCTTTGAGGTATCTCCCCACTGATTTCCATAGTGGTTGCACCAGTCTAGACTCCCACCAACAATGGAGAAGGGTTCCTTTCTCTCCACAGCCCGGCCAGCATTTGTTATTGGTTGATTTCTTGATAGCAGCCATTCTTTCTGGGGTGAGGTGGAATCTCACTGTTGTTTTCAAATGCATCTCTCCAATGACCAGTGATGTTGAACATTTTTTCATGTATTTATTTGCTGCTTTCACTTCTTTGTCTGAGAAATGTCTGTTCATTTCAGATGCTCATTTTTGAATTGGGTCTTTGAACTTGGGGGGGTCTGATTTTTTTCAGTTCTTTATATATTCTACATAGTAGTCCTTTGTCTGAGTTACAGCAGCTAAAAAAATTTTCCCACATTGTAGGTTGTCTGGTAGCTCTATTGGTGGTTTCTCTTGCAGTGAAGAAGCTTTTCAATAAGATGAAATCCCAGTTGTTGATTCTTTCAGCTAGTTCCCGTACTACTAGGGTTTTGTTCATAAAGTCTTTTTCTATGTCAGTATCTTCAAGAGTTGTACCTAACTTATCTTCCAGCAAGTTTAGTGTTTCTATCTTAATATTTAGATCTTTAATCCACTTTGATCTAAGTTTAGTGCAGGGTGATAGATATAAGTCTAGTTTTAATCTCTGACAGGAAGAAATCCAGTTTTTCCAACACCATTTATTAAATAGGCTATCTTTCCTCCAATGAGGGTGGTTGGCTCTTTTGTCAAAGATGAAGTGGCTGAGTATGTCTTAAGTTGTTTTTGCATCTTCTAATCTATTCCACTGATCCTTGGGTCTGTTTCTTTGACATTACCATGCTGTTCTTATCACAGTAGCTTTGTAGTATAGCTTCAAGTTGGGTAATGTGATACCCCAGCCATGTCTCTGTTGCCCAGAATTGCTTTTGCTATTCTAGGTCTCTTCGGATTCCATATGAATTTTTGGATTGTTTTCTCTAGCTCTGTGAAGTATATTGTTGGAATTTCAATTGGCATTGCATTTAATCTATGTAGCAGTTTTCGAAGTATGGCCATTTTCACTATATTGGTTCTTCCTACCCAGGAACAAGGGATGTCTTTCTGTTTTCTTACATCCAGCTCGATCTGCTTTTTCAGGGTGCTGTAGTTTTCAGTGTAGAGGTCTTTTGCTTCCTTTGTTAGAATGATTCCTAGATATTTCATTTTTTGGATGCTATTGTAAAAGGAATTGTTTCCCTAATTTCTCTCTCAGTGACTCTGCTATTTGTGTACAAGAAGGCTATTGTTTTTTGAGTGTTGACCTTATATTCAGCTACTCTACTGAATCTGTCAGTTAAGTCCAGAAGTCTTGTGGTAAAGGTTTTGGGTCTTCTATGTAAAGTATCATATCATCAGCAAATAATGACAGTTTCACTTCTTCCTTTCCTATCTTTATTCCTTTTATTTCTTTCTCTTTTCTAATTTCTGTGGCTAATGTTTCCAGAACTATATTGAACAGGAGTGGTGATAGTGGGCATCCTTGTCTTGTTCCTGATTTTAGTGTGAAAGTTTTCAGTTTTTGACCATTTACTATGATGTTGGCTGTTGGTTTTTCATAGATAGCCTTAATCAGGTGGAGATAAAGGCCTTCTATTCCAATTTTCTGTAGGGTTTTTATCATGAATGGGTGTTGGATTTTGTTGTATGCCTTTCCTTCGTCTCCTGAGATGATCGTATGGTTTTTGTCCTTGACTCTGTTAATATAGTGTATTACATTTATTAATATATGGATGTTGCACCATCCTTGCATCCCTGGGATAAATCCGACTTGGTCAGGGTGTATGATCTTCTTGATGACCCTCTGTATTCTGTTTGCCAGTATCTTGTTGAGGATTTTTGCATCTATGTTCATTAGGGAGATTGGTCTGTAGTTCTCTTTTTGGGTTGGGTCTTTCCCTGGTTGTGGAATGTAAGTCACACTTGCTTCCAGGAATGAGTTTAGAAGCCTTACTTCCCTTTCAATTTCCTTGATGAGTTTAAAGAGTAATGGCATTAGTTCTTTAAATGTATTGTAGAATTCAGCAGTGAAGCCATCAGGACCTGGGCTTTTCTTTGTTGGTAAATTTTTTATTACATTTTCAATTTCACTCATTGTAATTGAGGTGTTTAGAATTTCTATATCTTCTTCATTTAACTTTTGCAATTCATGTGTATCTAGGAATCTGTCCATTTCTTCTGTGTTTTCCATTTTATTAGAGTACAGGTTCTCAAAGTAGGTATTGATGATTCTCTGGATTTCTGCTGGTTCTGTTGTGACTTCCCCTTTTTTGTTCTTAATTGCATGGATTTGAGTCTTTCCTCTCTTTGATAAAGTTGGCTAAAGGTTTATCGATTTTGTTTATTCTTTTGAAAAACCAACTCTTTGATTCATTGATTTTTTTGTATCATTCTCTTAGTCTCCATTGCATTGATTACTGCTCTGTTCTTTATAATTTCCTCTCTTGTGCAGGCTATGGGTTTGTTATTCTCTTCTTTTTCTAGGAGTTTGAGGTTCTGCATTAGATTATTTACCTGAGTTCTCTCTGTTTTCCTAATATGGGTATTCACTGCTATGAATTTCCTGTGTAGAACTGCTTTCATTGTGTCCCATACAGTCCTAAATGTGGTACTGGCATCATCATTTACTTGTATAAACTGTCTAATTTCTTCTTTAATTTCCTCTGTGACCCATTGGTTGTTCAGGAGGGTGTTATTCAATTTCCAGGTGTTTGTGGGAGTTTTGCAGTTTCTCATGTTATTGACCTCCAATTTTATTGCACTGTGGTCTAATAATATACAGGGGGTAATTTCAGTTCTTTTATATTGACTTAGACATGTCCTGTGAGCTAGCATGTGGTCTATTTTGGTGAGTGACCCGTGTGCAGCTGAAAAGAGCGTGTATTCTGATTTTGTGGGGTGGAACACTCTGTAAATATATATTAAGTCCATTTGTTTAATAGCTTGGTTCAATTATAGAATTTCATTGTTAATTTGTTGTCTAGATGATCCGTTTATTTGTGATAGTGGGGTGTTGAGGTCCCCCACTACATGTGTATTAGTGCTTATTTGGTTTTTCATGTCCATTAATATTTGTTTTGCATAATTGGGGGCATTCGTATTTGGTGCATATATATTTAGGATTTTCACCTCTTCCTCTTAGATTGTTCCCTTCACAAGGATGTAATGACCACCTTTGTCTCTCTTAATTAGTTTTGGCTTGAAATCTACTTTGTCTGCAAATCAGATTGCTACCCTGCTTTTTTCTGGGTTCCTGTCATGTGGAGAGCCATTTTCCATCCTTTTACTTTCAGTCTATGGATTTCCTTTTGAGTTAGGTGTATTTCTTGTATACAACATATTGCTGGATTTTGCTTCATAATCCATTCTGTCAGTCTACTTCTTTTGATTGGTGAATTGAGGCCATTAACATTGATAGTTATAATTGACAGATATTGACTCATCCTTGTCATGATGTTTTACTGTTGTTGGCTCTTATTTCTTTTTTCCCCTTTCCCTTTAGTTTCTCACCTTGTCTGGTGGCTTCCCTCTGTTGAGCCTCATGGAGTTGTGACCTTCATTGCCTTCTTCTAGGATACTGCTTAGAATTGTTTGGAGTGCTGGTTTGGTGTTCACGAAATTTCTCATGTGTTCTTTGTCATGGAAGTATCTAATTTCTCCATCAATTTTGAAAGATAATTTTGCCAGATACAACAGTCTAGGTTGGAAATTATTTTCTTTTAGGGCTTGAAATACTTCACTCCAGGCTCTCCTTGAGTTGAGGGTTTGTGTTGAGAAATCTACTGTGATTCTGATGGGCTTTCCTTTATAGGTGATTTGTTTCTTTTCTCTAACTGCCTGTAGGATTTTGTTCTTCTGTTGGGTTTCCAGGATCTTGACTATTATATGTCTATGTGTAAGTTTTTTTTATCATGGCTGGGTGGAGTTCTATATGCCTCACTTATCCGTACGTCCAATTCTCCTCCTCTGTCTCGGAAGTTTTCTACTATTACTTCTGTGAACAGTTTTTTTTTACATCAATTGTACTTTCTCCTGTTTTTTTTATGGACTTCTATCAGTCTTATGTTATTCTTGCATCATCTAGCAGGTGCTGGATTGATTTCTCCTGGTCCCTTACTATCTTCAAGAAATCTCTATTTTCATGGTCCTTAACTGAGATCCTGTCTCATATATCTGATACTCTATCTTCAGATTCCCTTAATCTGCTATGGATCCTTTCAATGGAGTTTTTAATCTCCTGAATATTTGTTTGAATCTGTTTCATGATTCCATTTCTTTCTCATGTTGGGTGATCATGGTTTCCATTTCTTTCTTATGCTGGGCATTCATGGCTTCCAGCATGTTTCTGAGCTCATCTATTTTTTTTATCTGTTTCTGTTCTAGAGCCTCTAATCATGTCTTTCACTCTGCTCACCATCTCTGCAGTTATCTGGGAGATTATTTCTGCTTTGAATTTTTCTAGAGCCTCATTCATCTGTTTTGTTACTTCCTGTGCTACCAGTTCAGGGTGTCTAGGTGGTTGATTATCAGACTTTTGCATCTCTTTTCCCCCAGAAATTGCCTTTTGTGGGGTAGAAGTCTGGGTTTGTGACTTGCTTAAATGCCTTATCATTTTTGTTTCTGGTACTGTCCCTGGTTTAGTTCCTGGGTTGATATTATGAAGTTGTTTATTGTAAGTATCTTTGTTGATGTATTTAAAACCCTTATGGAATGATTGCTTCTCAGAGGTGTCTACCAGATATAGCTTGTCTTTAGGTTTTGAGTCTTTAATGACTCTGAGGCTATCTCATTTTCACTATACCAGGAAGGAAAACTGTTTAGATCAATCACGACACCTTAGCCCAAGTCATACAATCAGCAACACTGCAGCATCAAATACCTCTTACAGAATGACAATTTGTGGTAGTTATTAATCTATCACCTTTAAAAACTAAAGGGCCTCCTTCAAGGTGTGTCTCTGCTGTCACAATAGACAATGTGGGCAGCAGTGTGCAGTTATAAGTCAATGAGTCTCAGTAAGCTAGTCCCAGACCTGTAAGATTCAGGCAGATTTCTGGTTGCAAGTCCCAAGTTGAGCTCCCTGTCCTCCTGCAGGGTTGCACTCTGCAAGTTTCTACTGCAGGTTTCAGCTACTTTTCCCCTGAAGAAAGTCCAGTTTCCAATGGAAGCTGATGATCCCTCCAACTTACCAATCACAGTGGTCTGGTGTGCCTTTATTGAAGAGATTCCCTTCAATTTACCAGTGGGCTTGTTTTCATTCGGGAGCCTGAGACAGGTACTTTCTCTGTTGTTCACTTCTGGAGCTCAGGACAATGGCTTTTGTCCCCCTGTGCCTCTGCAGTGTGTAACCAAGTAGCTGCACAGCCAAAAGGCCAGAGGCCGGGGGTGGGGGGGGTGGGTATTGTTGGAGGGGCCCGCGTGGCCAAGCCATCAGCTGGTGGGCCTGCCCGGGTGTGTCTTCCTCACCCTGTCCTGGTGGCTGGTGGAAAGCTGGTGGAGCAAGCCGGAGCAAGCAGGTCCCGGTCAGCCTGCAACCGCTCGGCCCCACTCAGCCCCACCGGCTCTGTCTAAACTTGTTGAATGAATAATTTACACCTGTTTCCTCATAAAAACTTTGGAGCATACATTTGTGAAGATGTATTTATCTACAAAATTTTGCTATGCTAACTTTTCTCTCAAATCCCCCTCCTTACAATTTATCAAAAATACTTCATATATATGAGTATATCTTGGAAAATCTTTCACTATACATATAACATACTGAGGAGTTTGGGGGGGGGGTTCCTTCCAATTAACAGTTGAGAGTTACATGTAGCTAGGAAAATTCAAATATATAACTAAAAATTGATGATAAACATTAGAATCTAAATTTCTGACAAGAGAGCTACACTTTGTGATAGCATATTTAAATACTGACTTGGGAAAATTCATTAGAGTTCTGCATAGGCTTAGCTCCAATATTAGAAACATGCCTCTAGGCTCATCTGTACAAGAATTTCTTATTCAGCATCTCAACTGCATAGGTTGCCATACCAAAATGAGCAGGTAAAAATGGTTAGTGCTTCCTGAGTCAACATTAACATAATTACTTTCCCTTTCATCTATTACAGTACACTATTTGACTCTCTCATTTCTTTTCATTTCAATCATTCCTTTAGCACACCCACACGGCCCTGTTTAAAAAAAAAAAAATGAGACTTCAGAGGGTGCACTATAGAAACTCAGGTGAGCTAAATAGTTTTGTAATTTTCCCTCAGAAATGATCAAATGTTCCACACTAACATAAATGTTGCAATTTTGTACTCTAATACAATATTTCTTTACATCTCTTAAAACAATATATACAATTAGATAATGACATGAAACTGATTTACTTTAGCATTGCAAAATGGAATGATAAAGTAGCTATCATGTTTTGTTTTTTCACCCAACAAAATTTAATCTTCAAAATTTGCATTATCTATCATAGTTATCTCAGGGGCAACATACTTACTATAATTATGCTGCCACCACTGAAAACATTTCTGAACATCCTTTTGTGGATGAAGAAATTACCTTCAGGGGCAATTTACTAACCAAACAATAAAACATATCTCATTGCTTTATATTTTAAGGTCAGGATTTGATCAATTAAGTCACTCATCTTATTCATCACATTTAAGGGAAAAACATCTTGGTTATTGCCAAAGATTTATTTCCATTCTCAGAAGAAAAAGGTTTATTACCAACAAAGACATTTGAGAGAAACACTACTTAGTTTCAAATATAAGCCTTGGAGCTTACCATAAGGAATTTACTAGGCAGCTTACTTAAATTCTGAGTCAGAATTTCACAATATGAAAAATAAAAATTATAACCTCTACTCTCAGGCACATAATGATGGCACCTAGCAAATGAAGGTGTCTCTCAAAGTAGCACAGTGCCTGTTATGGCTTGGATCTAGATGTCCCCTCAAAGCCTCATGTGGTCATAGGTGGGGCTTTGCAGAAGTGGCTGGGTCTAAGGTGTATGATTCTTGGATTAAGGATATGATGCTGGGATTAATAGTACCATGCTAGAATTAAGGCTACACAACCCTGGGTATGAGTCCTACCTGCCCTAAGGCCAGGTAGCCTGGATGGAATGTAAAGGATGGAAACAGGGCTGCTGCTGTTGCTTGCTGATTGCTGTTTGCTACTTTGCCATTTGCTGCCTTCTGCCTGCCATGAACTGTTTCTCCTCTGCAATGCCCCACCTGCCATGCCACTCGCTTGAAGCCAGCCAATTATGGACTGAAACCTCTACAAACTGTGACCTACAATAAATCTTTCCTCCTTTAACTTTGGGTGTTGGGTATTTTGTCTCAGCAATGCAAAAAGTAACTAAGACAATGCCTGATAAGAAGTAAGGGATCAAGCCAAGCATGGTGGCACACACCTGCAATCCCAGCACTCAGGAGGCTAAGGCAGGAGAATTGCTGTGAGTTCGAGGCCAGTGTGGGCAATATAGTAACTTTGTCAACCAGGAGCCATCACTATCTCACCTTGAAGTTAGTACTTGGCTACCCTGTCAGTTACATATATATATATATATATATATATATATATATATATATATGCATATGCATACATACATACACACACACACATAAACATAGAAGCTAATAGGATATAAACATGTTCGTGAAGCTGTTTGTAATGTCCCATTGGGAACTGGTTGCTATCTAACATGACTTATAGTATAGATTTTTATATTCATATTTCACAAAATAAAATATTCTTTCTTAACAATTAAGTGACAAAATAATTAAAAATAAGCTAGTGAGGGCCGGGGATTTAGCTCGGTGGTTCCACCACCTGCCTTGCAAGTGGAAGGACCCAAGTTTGATCCCCGGTACCAGAAAAAAAAAATAAATAAATAAGCTAGTGAATGTGTACTACCAATGCCTATCTTAAGATTGACATTTTTCTTTGAATCATGCAATAAAAGGAATATTTTAACATGTGAATTTTACTTTAACACTCTTTTGTTAGAATGTCTCTATTTCTTATATTAAATATACCTGTAATGCTCTTCTAAGATGAAATTAATCAAGTGCCTATGATTGGAAGTTGAGAAAAAATAGAGCCATCATGCAAAATAATATTTTGCAGCTATTTTTTTCTATTCTGTAATGAGTATAAAGAATTAGTCAAGGTCAGCCTGATTACTTAGCCTATCAGAAGAAAGAATAGTCATTAATTATATTCATTAAATTATGCAAAATCTAAGACTAGGTTGCTAATAAACTGAAGCATAACTAGCTACATAATTATATGGAAATCAATATGCCTTTGAGACTAGTCATTTATCAAGAGAAAATTCATTCCATGACCTAATGGCATTTTATGAGTACCTGAAACTCTAGATAACAAAAGTTCTCTAAATCATTAGGTTATATTATCCTTTCAAGAAAGGACTTGGAGGATAAATTCAATATGGGTAAGATTCCATCCTTTTTTTTCTTTTTGGCCCAATAATGGAGAATTAACCTAAGGCCTTCACATCAGACTACATTACCAACCCTTTATTTAATCTTACTTTTTTATTTTCAGAGAGGGTTTCACTAAATTACTGTTGCCCAGGCTGTAATCAAACTTGCCATCCACCTGCCTCAGCCACAGAGTGCTGGGATTACATCATACCCAAGTGTATGCTTGCAATTATCTGAAAATAATTTGGCAAGCCATGTAAGATGAAATATTAACTTGATATTTTTTCCTTAAAATCATTTTATATCTTACTTTTAAAGATGTACAGTGAAAACTAAGAACTTTTACACTGGAGGAAAAAAACTGGAATGATACCCAACACCAACTTGAGGGAGTCATGGAAAGATCATCAATATTTATTCAAAATTACATTATCATGCTTCTGTGAAAGTGCAAAATGTTACAAAAATTATTTCCTGGTATTCTGCTATAGGCTTGGCACATAATTACCCAGAAGACTTTGTTGCTAGTAAGCTTGGAAAATGTATCATGCAATCTATTCTACCAGGTAGTTTATAGAGAACTATAGTATTGTTACTCTTCTTTGAGGAACCCTACTCTGTAACTTTCCATCAATAAAATATCTATTTTATTCTTTTATTCTCATTGTTAAATCAGTTTCCTTCTCCATATAATATATAAGCCATACAAGCCATCCAATATTCACTCAATTGTAATTGTATTTGCCATGGAATTTTGTCAAAGTATATGTGAGGGACACTTGGGAAGCAATCTTAATTAAGTTATGAAAGTAACACATATGCATCCTAAAAAATAAATCAAACAGTACCTTAAGGTATAATGTGAAAAGCAAATATTCCACTTCTCAGAGTAGACCATTATTGAAGAATAAAAATGAAATCAAAATTTTTCATCATCTCAATCAAGATTTCCCAAACTCTTTTGTGGAACACTAATATTTCATGAGAAAGATAAATGTCCTCAAACCACAAAGATTAAGAAACAGTGAGCTGGACGTCCCAGAACTACTTCAGGAAGTGGCATGAATGATGGAATAAATGTGTTCGAAGGGAAGAGAGTATTTTGGAAGAGATTAAGGGCAACAGAGCTTTTATTTAACGAATTTTTAAAATTTAAACTTTCACCATATGACACCTTATAGGTGTTGCTTCTGTCTATCAAAAGGTACATGAAGACTGGACAGAAACAAAACAATGATGGCACCCTTTCTATATCTATTTCTGATGACAAAATATACATAAAATAATATTTATCATTTTAATTATTCATAAGTTTATAGTTAAGTGGCCTTAAACATATTTATTCACAAGGTATCACCACTATCTATACTTTAAATTCTTCATCATTCTTAACAAAAAGACTAAGCTTGCAAACCTTCCCTCCTCCTCTTCCCCCTACCCTTGGTAACCTCTATTATTTTTTTTTGGTACCGGGGATCGAACTCAGGACCTTGTGCTTGCAAGGCAGGTGGCGGCACCACTGAGCTAAATCCCTGGCTCTGGTAACCTCTATTCTACTTCTGTCTTTATGAATTTGCCTATTCTACGTACTTCATACAAGTGAAATAATATGATATTTTTCGGTGTATGAATTATTTTATTTAACATAGTTTTGGAAGTCCATAACTGTTGTAGCATATATCAAATTATATTCATTTTTATGGCTCAATAATATTCCATTGTGTATGTGGTTGTATGTACATACATATATCATATTTTGTTTATCTATCTGAATGTGGATCTTTATGTTGCTTCTGCATTTTTGGCTAATATGAATGAATATACTATGGTCACTGATTAAAAAAAAAACAGTGAGCTAACTAAAGTTAATTTTTCATCATAACACATTTCAAATCATTTAATTTATTAATGTACATTATGATTCTTCAAAGGGAGGGAGAAGGTATATAGCATACAAAATTCCCAAAAGTCATTCCCCAAAACATCTTTCACATCTATAAATGACAAATACGACCACACTGGGCACTGGTCCTGAAATATAGGAATTGGGACAGTTGTCCACCCAGTCATACTGCCCTCACTGCTGCTGATAACCAAGCCTCTGTCAAATCAAGAAGTCTCTTTCCCAGAGGCCGGGGATTTGGCTGAGTGGTTCCGCTGCCTGCTTCACAAGCTCAAGCTCCCAAGTTTGATCCCTGGTACCAAAAACAAAAAAACTCTTCCCATAGGAGAGAATAAGGCTGATGGATTCAGAAAAGCAGAAATAGGAAAACAACAAATCCTGGTAATATTTACATCTCTGTCTCAAGCTTCACTCTTGTCTTTACTCGGTTCATGTCTCAAACTTCACTCTTGTCTTTATTGTGTCCAGCATTTCTCAAAGCATGCTCAAAGGACTCTAGGGTATCCCTGGAGCCCTTTCAGAAGTATATCCAAAGTCAAAATTATTAGATAAATACTAAGAACGCATTCGACTTCTTCATTCTCATTTTCTCATATGTGTACAATGGCTATATGACCTGGGATGACATCGTCACTGACAACAAATGGAGCGTATACCTATATATTCTTAATCCTTTTATAATTTTTAAATTTTACTTCTAAAATTTGGTTGTTTGTAGTGGTGGTGATTGAATCCAGAGCCTTGCATATGCTAGGCAAGTACAATAGCACCCACTCCTATATATTCTTGTGCTTTAAATTTTTCTCAGTTTTAAATCAAATTGGGAAATAGCAATAGATATAAAACACCATAGGAAAGTTCACTGTGGCCCTCTATAATTTTGCAAGGATAAAGAGGCTGTAAGACCAAAAAGCCTGAAAGGCATTATAACCCATAGGTCTAAGAGATCCCTCTCCAATAATTCATTTTGCTATCCTTGAAAAGTAGTCCTTCGGATCATTTTAGGTGCTAATTCTGGTTTTATCTTTTTTTTTTTTTTTGGTACCGGGGATCGAACTCTGGTCCTTCCGCTTGCAAGGCAGGCGGCAGAACCACTGAGCTAAATCCCCAGCCCCTCTGCTTTTATCTTAACATGTTCACTCAACTTGGATCATAGTTTAACATATTTGAATCATTTTTTTCTTTGCAATAACCTCTTTAACTCTGTCAATTTGCTATTCAAAAGATCCTTTTAAGCTATTGAATTGCTTCTTTTCTTTAAATCTTTAGCTAATAAAATACCATTTGTTCTCTAAGCTGCTATGGGCCAGGAGAGACAACCAGCTTGAAACTCCACTGCCAGCCTGGGCCATGCCCACGCCACGGTGAGGTCTCAGAGGCTTCCTGCAGCCCACCCCCATCCAACACTCTCTAAGCTGCCACCTGCCAGGAGAGACAAGCAGCTTGAAACTCCACTGCCATCCCGGGCCACGCCCACGCCATGGTGAGGTCTCAGAGGCTTCCTGCAGCCCACCCCCATCCAACACTCTCTAAGCTGCCACCTGCCAGGAGAGACAAGCAGCTTGAAGCTCCTCAGCTGTCCCGGGCCACGCCCACGCCACAGTGACATCCACTTGGCCCAGCCCCTCCCCCAACTCAACTCCTACATTCCGGCTTTTCTGCTACCTGGTCCCACACTACAGAGGCACAGGAGATTATAAAGACCCTTGTCCTGAGCGCCACAAGATAGAGCAGAAGTTAGTAACAGAAAGAGGGCCTCTCAGGCTCCTCGATGAAAACTGAAGCTCAGCAGAAAAGTAAAAGAGAATCTCTACAATAAAGGCACATCAGACCACTGTACTTGGTTTGCTGCTGGCTTGCTGAGACTCATTGACTCCTTTATGCACAGGGATTCCTACCTTACTTACTGTGACAGCAGACACATACCCTGAAGGAGGCCCATAATTTCTACTGCTATTTGCAAAAAAGAAAAAAAAATTTTTTTTTCCTCTCATTTTTAATTCTTGATTTACACTTTTTTTCGTCTCTTCAAAGTTTTGCTTTTCTTTCCTTTCTTTTCTCTTTTCTTTCTCTCTCACTCATTCTCTCGCTGTGCCACATTGCTCTTCATCTCCCCATTTGTTCATTGCTGCACTGAATTCGGATTTCTCCCTTATTGTTTTCTTCTGCTCTTTTTCCTTCTCTTGATTATCATTAGGTTTAAAGAAAAGTAAATTCGGTATCTAGCCTCCCTGTTGCTGTTAGATGATTCTACTCACATCTTTGTTCTTTCATTCTGCCTTTTTCTCTTGCCTTTAACAACTTCTTAGAGTTTGTGTGATCTTTCTGTGTCTTCTGGCCTCACCACTAATCTTACCTGTTCTTTCTACCTGCCCCTCCCTCCTCAACTCCTTTTAACTCCCCACCCCGAAGGGGAAAGATGCTATATTGAAGAGTTTATTCATTATAAACTTATGTTGGGTTGGTCCTCAGTTTTAATTTAACTCACACAGTAAAAAGTGATACATTAATAACTACCACAAGTTGTCATTTTCTAAACAGCGCTTGATGCTATGGTATTGCTGACTGTGTCATTTCAGCTAACATGTTGCGATTGATCTAATTAGTTTTCCTTCCTGGTATAAGAAAAATAAAATAGCTTCAGAGTCATTAGAGTCGCAAAACCCAAGCACAAGCTATATCTGGAAGACACCTCTGAAAAGCAATCATTCCCCAAGGGCTTTAAACACAAGCAACAAAGATACCTACATTAAGCAATTTTGAAATGTCAACCCAGGAATTAAACCAAGGACAGTACCAAAAACAAAAATGAGAAGACACTTAAGCAAGGCACAAATGCAGGCTACCACGCCACAAAAAGGAAATTCTGGGAGAAGTGAGGTGGAAAAGTCTGATAAACAACCACTTGGACACCCTGAACTAATAGCACAGGAAGTAACAAAGCAGATGAATGAGGCTCTAGAAAATTTCAAAACAGAAATAATCTCCCAGATAACTAGAGATGGTGAGCAGAGTGAAAGACATGATTAGAAGCTCTAGAGCAGAAACAGATAAGAAAACAGATGAGAACAGAAACATGCTGGAAGCCATGAATGCCCAGCGTAAGAAAGAAATGGAAACCATGATCACCCAACATAAGAAATAAATACAATCCATGAAACAGATTCAAACAGATATTCAGGAGATTAAAAACTCCACTGAAAGCATGCAGAGCAGATTAAGGGAATCTGAAGATAGAGTATCAGATATACAAGACAGGATCGCAGTTAAGGACCATGAAAATAGAGATTTCTTAAAGATAGTAAGGGACCAGGAGAAATCAATCCAGCACCTGCTAGATGATGCAAGAATAACATAAGACTGATAGAAGTCCATAAAAAAAACAGGAGAAAGTACAATTGATGTAAAAAAAACTGTTCACAGAAGTAATAGTAGAAAACTTCCCAGACAGAGGAGGAGAATTGGACATACAGATAAGTGAGGCATATAGAACTCCACCCAGCCATGATAAAAAAAACCCTACACATAGACATATAATAATCAAGATCCCAGAAACCCAACAGAAGAACAAAATCCTACAGGCAGTTAGAGAAAAGAAACAAATCACCTACAAAGGAAAGCCCATCAGAATCACAGTAGATTTCTCAACACAAACCCTAAAATCAAGGAGAACCTGGAGTGAAGTATTTCAAGCCCTAAAAGAAAATAACTTCCAACCCAGACTGCTGTATCCGGCAAAATTATCTTTCAAAATGGATAGGGAAATTAGATACTTCCATGACAAGGAACACCTGAGAAATTTCGTGAACACCAAACCCGCACTCCAAACAATTTTTTTGTTTGTTTCTTTGTTTGGTACCCGGGATCAAACTTGGGACCTTGTGCTTATGAGGCAGGCGCCAGAACCACTGAGCTAAATCCCCCGCCCTACTCCCAACAATTTTAAGCAATGTCCTACAAAAAGACAATGAAGGTCACAAATCCATGAGGCCCAGCAGAGAGAAGGCACCACGCAAGGTAAGACACTAAAGCAAAAGGGGGGAAAATAAGAAATAAAAGACCCAGCAAGAGTGAAACATCATGACAAGGATGAATCAATATCTGTCAATTATAACTATCAATGTTAATGGACTCAATTCACCAACCAAAAGAAATAGACTGACAGAATGGATTAAGAATCAAAACCAAGCAATATGCTGTATATAAGAAACACACCTAACTCAAAGGAAATCCATAGACTGAAAGTAAAAGGATGGAAAACAGTTCTCCACACAACAGGAACCCAGAAAAAAGCAGGCTTAGCAATCTTATTTGCAGACAAAGAAGATTTCAAACCAAAACTAATTAAGAGAGACAAAGATGGTCATTTTCCCTTGTGAAGGGAAAAATCCAAGAGGAAGAGGTGAGAATCCTAAATATATATGCACCAAATACAAATGCACCCAACGATACAAAACAAATATTGATGGACATGAAAAACCAAATAAGCACTAATATAATTGGAGTGGGGGACCTCAACACCCCTCTATTACAAATAGATCATCTAGAAAAAAAATGAATGGTGAAATTCTAGAACTGAACCAAACTACTGAACAAATGGACTCAATAGATGTTTACAGAGTGTTCCACCCCACAAAATCAGAATACACACGCTTTTCCGCTGCACACAGGTCATTCTCCAAAATAGATCACATGCTACTTCATAGGACATATCTAAGTAAATGTAAAATAATCAAAGTTATCCCCTGTATATTATCAGACCATAGTACAATACAATTGCAGATCAATAACATAAGAAACCGCAAAACTCCCACAAACACATGGAAATTGAACAACACCCTCCTGAACAACCAATGGGTGACAGAGGAAATTAAAGAAGAAATTAGACAGTTTCTACAAGTAAATGATAATGCCAGTACAACATACATGAACCTGTGGGACACAATGAAAGCAGTTCTACCCGGGAAATTCATAGCAGTAAATGCCGATCTTAGGACAACAGAGAGAACTCAGTTAAATAACATAATGCAGAACCTCAAACTCCTAGAAAAAGAAGAGAATAACAAACCCAAAGCTCATACAAGAAAGGAAATTAGAAAGATCAGAGCAGAAATCAATGCAATGGAGACTAAGAGAATGATACAAAAAAATCAATGAATCAAAGAGTTGGTTTTTTGAAAGAATAAATAAAATTGATAAAACTTTAGCCAACCTTATCAAAAAGAGGAAAGAAAAGACTCAAATACATGCAATTAAGAATGAAAAAGGGTAAGCCACAACAAATCCAGCAGAAATCCAGAGAATCAACAATACCTACTTTGAGAACCTGTACTCTAATAAAATGGAAAACACAGAAGAAATGCACAGATTCCTGGAGACATACGAATTGCCAAAATTAAATGAAGAAGATATAGAAATTCTGAACACCTCAATTACAATGAGTGAAATTGAAAATGTAATAAAAAATTTACCAACAAAAAAAAGTCCAGGTCCTGATGGCTTCACTGTTGAATTCTACAAGACATTTACAGAAGAACTATTGCCATTACTCTTTAAACTCATCAAGGAAATTGAAAGGGAAGCAAGGCTTCTAAACTCATTCCTGGAAGCAAGTGTGACTTACATTCCACAACCAGGGAAAGACCCAACCCAAAAAGAGAACTACAGACCAATCTCCCTAATGAACATAGATGCAAAAATCCTCAACAAGATACTGGCAAACAGAATACAGAGGGTCATCAAGAAGATCATACACCCTGACCAAGTCGGATTTATCCCAGGGATGCAAGGATGGTGCAACATCCATATATTAATAAATGTAATACACTATATTAACAGAGTCAAGGACAAAAACCATATGATCATCTCAGGAGACGAAGGAAAGGCATACAACAAAATCCAACACCCATTCATGATAAAAAACCCTACAGAAAATTGGAATAGAAGGCCTTTATCTCCACCTGATTAAGGCTATCTATGAAAAACCAACAGCCAACATCATAGTAAATGGTCAAAAACTGAAAACTTTCACGCTAAAATCAGGAACAAGACAAGGATGCCCACTATCACCACTCCTGTTCAATATAGTTCTGGAAACATTAGCCACAGAAATTCGAAAAGAGAAAGAAATAAAAGGAATAAAGATACGAAAGGAAGAAGTGAAACTGTCATTATTTGCTGATGATATGATACTTTACATAGAAGAAACAAAAAACTCCACCAAAAGACTTCTAGCCCTAATTGACAATTCAGTAGAGTAGCTGGACACAAGGTCAACACTCAAAAAACAACAGCCTTCTTATAAGCAAATAGCAGACCCATTGAGAGAGAAATTCGGGAAATAACTCCTTTTACAATAGCATCTAAAAAAATGAAATATCTTGGAATCAACTTAACAAAGGAAACAAAAGACCTCTACACTGAAAACTACAGCACTCTGAAGGAGATCGAAGAGGATATAAGAAAATGGAAAAATATCCCTTGCTCTGGGGTAGGAAGAACCAATATAGTGAAAATGGCCATACTTCGAAAACTACCATATAGATTAAATGCAATGCCAATTGAAATTCCAACAATATACTTCACAGGACTAGAGAAAACAATTGAAAAATTCATTTGGAAGCAGAAGAAACCTAGAATAGCAAAAGCAATTCTAGGCAACAGAGACATGGCTGGGGGTATCACAATCCTCAACTTGAAACTCTACTACAAAGCTACTGTGATAAAAACAGCATGGTACTGGCAAAGAAACAGACCTGAGGATCAGTGGAATAGATTACAAGATGCAGAAAGAGCTCTGGACATACTCAGCCACCTCATCTTTGACAAAGGAGCCAACCACCCTCATTGGAGGAAAGATAGCCTATTTAATAAATGGTGTTGGAAAAACTGAATTTCAACCTGCCAAACATTAAAACTAGACCCATACCTATCACCATGAATTAAACTAAAATCAAAGTGGATTAAAGATCTAAATATTAAGTCAGAAACACTAAACATGCTGGAAGATAAGTTAGGTAGAACTCTTGAAGATATTGGCATAGGATAAGACTTTATGAACAAAACCTCAGTAGCACGGGAGCTAGGAGAAAGAATCAACAACTGGGATCGCATCGTATTAAAAAGCTTCTGCACTGCAAGAGAAACTACCAACAGAGCTAAGAGACAACCTACAATGTGGGAAGAAATATTTACCAGATGTAGCTCAGACAAAGCACTACTATGTAGAATATATAAAGAACTGAAAAAAATCAGACCCCCCCAAATTCATGACCCAATTGTAAAATGGGCATCCGAAATGAACAGACATTTCTCAGAGAAAGCAGTAAAAACAGCAAATAAATATATGAAAAAATGTTCAACATTACTGGTCATTTGAGAGATGCAGATGAAAACAACACTCAGATTCCACCTCACCCCACAAAGAATAGCTGCTATCAAGAAATCAACCAATAACAAATGCTGGCAGGGGTGTGGAGAGAAAGGAACCCTTCTCCATTGGTGGTGGGAATGTAGATTGGTGCAACCACTGTGGAAATCAGTATGGAGATACTTCAAAGAACTAGGACTACAGGTCCCATTTGACCCAGCTATTCCCCTACTGGGAATCTTCCCCAAAGAATTAAAAGAATCATACCACAGTGATATATGTGCAACTATGTTTATAGCAGCACAGTTTGTAATAGCTAAAGCTTGGAAACAGCCCAAGTGGCCATCGACTGGAAACTGGATAAAGAAGATGTGGTTTTTTAATAAAATGGAGTACTACTCAGCCATAAAGAATGAGAAACTAGAGGCATTTATAGCTGAATGGATGCATACTGAGGCCATCCTTTTAAGTGAAATAAATAGGACACACATGTGTAAATACAGAATAGTTTCTCTAGTGTGAGAAACTGAAAGTGTAATTAAGGATGAAAATGATTAAAATGAATAATTGATAATTTGAAATAGGAAGAAAAGGTTCAAAGGGGTAGGGGTGACAGGAGGGGAATGGGAGAGATCAGAGTTACAGGCTGGAATCTGGAAAGAATCTATATATAGATTGTGTTTAAAACTATGCAAAGAGATGTAGATAGAGACTAGGCTGGAGCTCATCAATGGGTTGGGAAAGAAGAGTCACTGAGATCAAAGGAGAGAAGGGTGTGTTTCCAGAAGAAGCACATACATCTATGTACAGTACATAGTACTCAATAGTGCAATAAATGACTGTTACTGTTTTAGGTACTTACCATAACATGCTGTGCTTTTCATCCTTTACATCATACTCCTACTTACATAAAAGAGTTTACTATAAAACAGTGTGCTGCTATGCCAGTGGTAGACTCATGCATTCCGTGTTTAACTGCATATTTGGATAATATCAAGGGGCCATCAGAGATGATAGACATATACCTTCTCAGTTTGCACTTAGAAGTTGGCACTCTGTGTGATACTTTGTGATACACATGGATTAAACTGCCTAATAACATATTTCTCAGATTATGTTTCCATCACGTGTCACATGACTGTATTGAAATTTAAATTTAAAAAAATTTGGCCTATGTGGAGTCTACTAGCTAATTACATTTTTTTTCAGAGCACTATTTGTTCAATATAAGTTTTGAAAATCTTTCTAAAACAATTCACATCGTTTGATGTCTTGTTAATGCTTGAGATGTTTTTTTAAATTATATGGAAAAATGTTTAAGCACTTTTCAGTTTTTCTTTGGTTGACTTCTATTATATTTGAATATTATTACAGTTTTTTCCCTTGCATTGCTTTTCTTTGAATAATTTTAATTTTTGTATATGTGTGTGTTTAGTGAATGACAATAAAGTTATACATTTAAAAAAAAAAAACCCTACAAAAAATTGGAATAGACGGACTCTACCTCAACCTGATGAAAGCCATCTATGAAAAACCAACAGCCAGTATCATACTAAATGGTCAAAAACTGAAATCCTTCTCACTAATATTAGGAACAAGCCAAGGATGTCCACTATCACCACTCCTGTTCAATATACTCTTGTAAACATTAGCCATAGCAATTAAACAAGAGAAAGAAACAAAAGGAATAAAGAGAGGAAATGAAGAAGTCAAATTGTCATTATTTGCAGATGACATGATACTCTATATAGAAGACCCCAAGAACTCCACCAAAAGTCTTCTAGACTTAATAACCAAATTCAGTAAAGTGGCTGGATACAAGGTCAGCACACAAAAATCAATAGCTTTCCTCAACATGAACGACAGACTCACTGAGAAAGAAATAGGGCAAATAATTCCTTTCACAATAGCATCCAAAAAACTGAAATACCTAGGAATCAACCTAACGAAGGAAATCAAACACCTCTTCTCTGAAAACTATGGCACTCTGAAAAGAGAGATTGAAGATGATATCAGAAATTGGACAGACATCCCGTGCTCCTGGGTAGGTAGGATCAATATACTGAAAATGGCCATACTTCCAAACTGCTATATAGATTCAATGCAATCCCAATTGAAATCCCAGCAGTATACTTCATGTACCTTGAGAAAACAATCCAAAAATTCATTTAGAACAAGAAGAGAACTAGAAGAGCAAAAGCAATTCTAGGCAAAAGAGGCATGGGAGGGGGAATCACAACCCCCCAACATAAAACTATATTACAAAGCTACTATGATAAAAACGGCATGGTACTTGCAAAGAAACAGACCTGAGGACCAGTGGAACAGATTAGAAGATGCAGAAACAACTCCAAACACACTCAGCCACCTTATCTTCGACAAAGGAGCCAAACACCCTCACTGCAGGAAAGATAGCCTCTTTAATAAATGGTGCTGGAAAAATTGGGTTTCAACTTGCCAAAGATTAAAACTAGACCTGTATCTCTCACCATGCACTAAACTAAAATTGAAATGGATCAAAGATCTAAATATTAAAACAGAAATGCTGAACCGGCTGGAACAGTGGTTAGGTAGAACTCTCAAAGATAATGGTGTAGGAAAAGATTTTATGAACAAAACCTCAGTTGCCCGTGAACTACCACAAACAATGAACAAGTGGGATCTCTTCTTATTAAAAAGCTTCTTCACAGCAAGAGAAACCACCAACAGTGCGAAGAGACAACCCTCAACGTGAAAAAAAATTTTCAGCAGCTGCCCCTCAGAAAAAGGTCTACTGTGTAGAATCTATAAAGAACTTTAAAAAAATCACACCTCCCAAATTTAAAGACCCAATCCGAAAATGGGCATCTGAAATGAACATATATTTCTCAGACAAATAAATTGAAATAGCATATAAAAATATGAAAAAATGTTCAACATCACTGTTCATTCGAGAGATGCAAATGAAAACAACGCTGAGATTCCACCTCACCTCAGAAAGAATGGCTGCTATCATGAAATAACAAATGCTGGCAGAGCTGTGGCAAAAGAGGAAAACTGCTCCACTGCTGGTGGGAGTGTAGACTGGTGCAACCACTGTGGAAGTCTGTATGGAGATACCTAAAAGAACTAGGACTGGAAGTCCCATTTGACCCAGCTATTCCTCTGCTCAGTATGTAAATACTGAATAGTTTCTCTACTGTGAGAAACTGAAAGTATAAATAGGGACTAATAGGTGTAATAGATAATGTGAAACAGGAAGAAAAGGGGCAAAGGGGAAGTGGAAGTAGGAGGGGTAGGGGAAATGAAAAGAATTAATTTGAGAAAATGAAAAAAATGGAAACAAAGTCTTTGTAAATAGGGAGGAATGGAGGGGTTGAAGGGATGGCAGGGGAATGGGGAAAAAATAAGAACCAAGAGAGATTATGTAAAGGTGCAAATTTCCAATGATGAATGTCACTATATTGTATACCTAAAGTGTACCAATAAATTTAATTTTAAAATAAATAAATATATATTTTATGAAACAACTCTCCAGAAGTACTTTATTTGAACATTGGACAAAATTTAAATTTTGTATGTAGTTTTTTCATTTTATACAAGCAGTAGGAGACTGTATCTTATAAAAATTATTCGAAGGCATTTTGGAGGATGCTTTCAGAGACAGGATGTGGGCAGATCAAGTTAAAGATAGAGACTTCATGGAACTGACAGATAATAAGGAGTGGTTAACTGTACAGAAAAGAGTGAAGAAGAGGAGTGACTTCCAGTCGTAGCTCAGATTTGACTGAATAAGTGATCATGTTATTCACAGTGATGAGGATCACAAGAAAAAGCAGGTGAGGAGAGAATGGAGAGATTAATAAAGATAACTGACACGAGTTCATGTTATATATCTTAAGTATAAGATGCTAGTGGACCATTCAAGTATAACTTAAAACAATCACTATTAAGGAATAGCTAATACAAAGTTTTTATGTAGCAAGCAAAGAAAACAAAAATAAAAACACTCAATCTTTAAAAATTCAAACTAAGAATGTATTACCTATCCGGTTTTCTGACAGACATATAGCAAGAAATATGTCATGTTTTTAGTTTTGTGATTTAGTATAATCTATCCATATAAACAGCACCAATAAAAAACCTTAAAAATCTGTATGAAGATACTGATAGTATCATCTGATAACTGACTATATCCTTTCGCAAAACAGTAAAAAAGTAGCAAACAACATATCAAAATTTTGCATTTTTCAAAATGCAAATTTCATCTGATTTTAAAAGTATTAGAAAAGTATTTATACATAGTAGTTAAGGAGAAAATCTTGTTTTATTTAGATATAAAAAAGCATTTAACAAAGGACTAAATGTCTCACCTTAAAAAATATACAATTGTCATAGCTAACATTCAGCACATGCTATGAATCTTCAATACAGACTTTCACATAAATAATAAGGGAATAAAATTCATATAGTTTTTGGACCCAATTGTTTACAAATGCAAATCAACTGACATTTTTTTAAAAAGCTCATGAGATTGGTCTTTTGAGAAAATTAAAAACACTTTGAGGGAAAATTATGCTGAAGAACATCTGTAGGTAAATTAAAGTAGTATACTAGTTCCTTACAACTATATGTGATGCTATTATCTCTTTATGAATACATGTCTAAAGCTGATATTGTGAAGAAGTAATTTGTTTGCTTTTTAAGTGCTCATTGCCATGAATTTGGACAACAAAACTCCTATTTGCAACACCAAGAGCAGATGGAAAGATAATACCAACTACCAGACTTGTTTTTGTTTTACTCTTCACATCTGTACCAAAGCATTTAATTTCCAATAAGTTGATAATTTAAAGACACACAATTTTCCCCATGTGTGTTCTCGAACTTTCAATGTCTGGTGCTCAGTTAAATTTCATCTGTTTGCAATTTTTTCCCTTACAAGGCATTATTTTTGGCTTCTGAGCTTAGTAAAAAAGCACAAAACCTGGCCACAAATACATTTCTCAATGTTAATTCCAATTAAATTGTATGTCATTATAGGCAATATAAAATATAAGACCCCACAAATGTGGTCAAAATAAATTATTAATATGATGCCCTGTCTAAAGTTAACAAGGAAATGACACTAGTGCTCGCTTGGGCAGCACATATACTAAAATTGGAAAGATACAGAGAAGATTAGCATGGCCCCTGCACAAGGACCCACAAATTCATGAAGCATTCCACATAAAAAAAAAAAAAAAAAAAATGAGGAGATGACACTAGATTAGTCAGGGTGTAAAGGAAAAGATAGATATTTTTATATATTTATTTTTTGTTTTCTCTTAATCAAATCAACATGAAATATAACTACAACATAGTTATCTTTACTAATATCTACGAGAAATGGCAAATGAAAGAACTGTGGCTTCCTTCACACCCTTCCACTATATCAAGAGAAAACAGAAAACAAATTTTATTAGTTTATAAATGACCTTTTAAATGACCTTTAGAAACAGTTCTTCCTGATAAACTCAGTTGGAAATAAGGCAGAAATCATTTACTAATTCTATCATTAATTATTACACTGAACACTAAAGGGAAATAATTCAATTTAACCCTTTCTTCTGTATCCTTTTATTTTCCTTTTTTCTCATTCCAAAGCTAAGAGATGCTCATTGCTGGAAATTTAGAGACTATAGTTAAGACAAAAGAAACTAAAAATCATTATAATTTCTGATACAGAGAGAATTGTGGTTACATTTTATCACAGTCTGGCTTTTTTCTGATGTACAATATATCCTTAAACTTGAGATCATATTATCCTGCTATACATACAATTTATATTCTGTTTTTATTACTTAATACACTGTGAACATTTTCCATATAGTTAAATACAAAGAATATTTTTAACCATCATTCACTACTCATTTTAAAAATCCCTTATTGTTGAATAGTTGTGGTCTCTTCTCATTTTTTATTTTTAGAAATAATGCTGCAGTAAACATCCAAACACTGTTATCATATTTTTATATCTGCTTAATTAGGAAATTTTTCTAGAAATGGAATTGTGTGTCAATATAAACATTTTCATTATTTGTGTTTCATTCTGGTAAAACTCCTTCAATAAAGATTGTATCATATCGCAAAAAAGCCATCACGAAATTAAGAGTGCTCATGCTCTTCTGTGCTACATAAATCTGATAATTATAGATCTTTTTTATCTATTAAATTGTACCTTACAATTGTAATTTAACATGTATTTCTCTTATTACCAGTGGGGCTTAGCATAGGTACTTCTATACACACAAATATAAGTCCAAAAATATAAGTTATGTATTAATACTATACTCACCAGGTACATCATATAATTTCCACTTTGTGGATATTGTGCTCATTAACTTTGATTGTATTTCTATTAGGATATTTTTGTTGCTATAAGAATACTGATAAAGATATTTATTATAAAAATTTCCTTAAATTGTTCTAATTATTTACTATTTAATATATATTAAATAATATATATTACTCTTTATTCTTTGTTTACAAAAGCTCCTAATATGTGTACAGTAAAAAATATATATTTTTTTTTAATTTTTTAAAAAAATATATTTTTATATTTTCTACTTTTCTTATTTTTACAAAGCTTTCCTTCCCTCAAAAGCATGTAAATATTATCTACATTCACTCTTGTTTACATAGTTTTATCTTCATACCAAACATTCTGAAATGTATTCTCGTGTGATGTAAGAAATTAATTTATATTTTTCTCAAATACTTTGTCAATTATTCAAGCAACACTTTAATCATTTCAAATGTCTATAAATTTCTAAAATTAACAAAAGAGAAAACTCTCTCATCCTGACATATTTTATTCTCACAAATATAATACCAGCCACAGTAATTTTGAATGCTAGCAGGCTTTATTACCTATCTCTCTGACTATACATTTTACAGTATATGTTTGAAGGCAAACAACCACTCTTGAGTTAAAATGATCCCCTTCAAGCAAACAATTACAAGGTACAATTTATATGATCAAGTTCTTTTTAATTTCATGCACACTCCTACAGCAAGCCAGTAGGCCTTGGGAAAGTAGAGAAGAGAGAAGGACACATGACTCAGGAAATCAAATCCAGTATTTCTTTGTTTTAAAGTTGTACTGTTACAAAATGGTTGTTTTTATATTAGCAAGATAAATTCATAATACAAAAAAATAAAGTTTTATGTGAATTTGATAGCTTCTTATGGCTAATGTCTATGAAATCCTCGTCTTTCATAAGATTTAACTGCACTTTATATGCAGTCTAAGAAAGAACATAGTTCAGAAACTTTCGAAAAGTCAAGACAAAATATCACAGCCTAGAAGATATGTCTTTGATACTTTAAAAGCACCCAAAACAATGTCTTTGATACAAAAATCTAAAGCACAATACAATTTTCCCTGTTGTGAGCCCTGTATGTGGGAGACTTACACCACAATGTATTGTATAGATAAACGAATTACAGAACTTTAGAAAACAGAATTCAAGGCATCTTTATAGTGTTTTCAAAGTAAAAATAACTTTTTTTAAGAGCTAAAAGTCACAGCCAGTATAGTATCAGTATCAGTGACAGCAAACTATCACAGTTATAGTCAGTCTTTTACTTCAAAAAGCCATAAAATTCACGTACTAGAATTATATAGTCTTCAAATTATGGAAGAATCATTGATACTAGATTTAAGACTTAAAAGTTGTATTCTGGCCATGAGGAGACTTAAAAGAAAAAAAATCATCACTAAAACTTAAAAGCCATTGTTCTTTGGCATTTTTTCAATTCCAATTTTTAACAAAAGAGCCATGCACTGCTACAGCTATATCTCTAACATCTATTAGAATGTACAGTATATAGCAAGCATTCAATAAATATGTCTAGAATGAATCAGTGAATGAAAGAAAAACTTGAATGAATAAACAGTACGTTTTAAATAATGAATGAGGAAACAAAGATGCTTACTTTAACAGGTCTAGTCTTCTGAAGCCTTGTGGAGAAACACAAACTATAATTAGATTTTACATTTCTACTTCTCAAGAATTTTGTACCATATGTTATTAATCATAAGGTATCTTAACCAAAGAAGTTGTATTGATTAGCTTTCCCACTGCTGAGACAAAATACCTGTAATTTAAAGGAGAGGTTTATTTTGTCTACCAGTTTCATTTCAATACATGATCAACCGGCCGCAAGTAAGAAACATCATGGCTGTAAGGAGACTAGTCCTCCAAATCCTTGCAAAAGTAACTCCATCTTGTAATGGGCCAGTGTTTGGCTGGCCAGTGTACCCTCATCAGGTGCTGAGTGCCAGGCTGCAGCATAAAAAGATGATCCACATCTACAGATTGACATTGCTTGCTGAAATCAGCAGAGTTCCCAAACAGGATGGGAATGGAGTACATATAACTTTTCCCAAGGACTCTTCTTACTTTTGATCCTGCTTTGGCTGTTTTAATTAGTGCCCTATAAAAACAGTACCTTAAGAAAAGGGGATTGGCAACTTCATTAAAACTGCAGCACAGAATTTGTCCCCTGCTCTGTAAGTAACTCCTAATAAACTCGTTTACTTAGCTGGAATTCTCCAAGTCATTCTTTGGACAACTGGTACCCTCTCAGTTTGGAAGGAGTGGTTTCCTTTAGGTATCTCCAGGAAATTTACAGAGCAGTGGCAGAAGGGTATGGCAAATGAAAGCTGTTCAACTCAGAGCATCCCATAAGCAGAGAGAAGAGGAAGAGTCTGAGAGGAAGGGGCTAGGGATCAGATACACCACCAAGATCATGCTCCCATGCCTCACCCACAAGTGTGCTTTACTAATCTCTTAGGCATCCCTTAATCCAGTCAAACTGACAATGAGCATTAACCACCACACAGAGGTAAAATACTTGTATACTGAAAACTATAAAACTTTGTTGAAAGAAACTAAAGAAGACACAAAGAAACAGAAAAGAGATCCATGTTCGTCTCTGACTTAAAAATATACTACAAAGCTACCATGAAAAAAACAGCATGGTTCTGGTAAAAAAAAAAAAAAAAAAAAAAAAACAGACCGGAAGATCAGTGGAAAAGATTAGAAGATGCAGAAACAACTCCAAACACACTCAGCCACCTTATCTTTGACAAAGGAGCCAAACACCTTCACTGGAAAAAACATAGCCTCTTCAATAAATGGTGCTAGGAAAACTGGCCAAAGATTAAAACTAGACCTATATCTCTCATCATGCACTAAACTAAAATCAAAATTGATCAGCAATCTAAATATTAAAACAGAAACACTAAATCTGCTGGAAGATAGAATAGGTAGAACTCTTGAAGACATAGGTGTTGGCAAACTTCATGAACAAAACGCTCATCACACAAGAAATATTACAAAGAATCAACAACTAGGATCTCATCTTATTAAAAAGTTTTTGCAAAACAAAAGAAAGCACCAACAAAGTGAAGAAACAACCCACAAAGTAGGAAAATATTTTTACCAGCTGTTCCTCAAAGAGCTAATATCTAGAATATGTAAAGAACTCAAAAAAATCTAACCCTCCCCAAATTTAAAGACCCAATTCAAAAATAGGCATCTGAAATAAACACTTCTCAGATGAAGAGGTAGAAATAGCAAATAAACATATGAAAAAATGTTCAACATCACTGGTCATTTGAGAGATGCAAATGAAAACAACGCTGAGTTTCCACCTCACTCCAGATAGAATGGCTGCTATCAAGAAATCAGCCAATAACAAATGCTAGCGGGACTGTGGGGAAAGAAGAGCCCTGCTTCACTGCTGGTGGGAGTGTTGACTGGTGCAACCACTGTGGAAATCAATATGGAGATACCTCAAAGAACTAGGACTGGAAGTCCCATTTGACCCAGCTATTTCCCAAAAGAGTTAAAAAAGTGTTAAAAGCATCATACCACAGTGATATATGCACACCCATGTTTATAGCAGCACAATTTGTAATAGCTAAATCTTAGAAACAGACTGAATGCCCATCAATGGATGAATGGATAAAGAAAATGTGAGTTTTTTATACAACAGAGTACTACTCTACCATAAATAAGGATAAACTTGAAACATTTCTAGGTAAATGGATGCACCTTGAAAACATACTCTTAAGTGAGATAAACTGGACACATATGGTTAAACATTAAATTGTTTCTCTGCTGTGAGAAACCAAAAGGTAAATAAGGACCAAAATATATAATAGATATTGGGAAATAGGAAGAAAATGTTCAACTGGGAAGGTGAATAAGGGTAGGGGGATGGAGGGGGAGGGTAGGAAGGAAGGAAAGAAGGAAAAAGAAAATACAAGAAAAAATGGAAACAAAGCTTTTATAAGTAGGAAAGAGAAGAGCGGTTGAAGAGAAGGGAGGGGACTAGGGAAAAAAAGAAAAATCAAGATGTATTACATACAGGTATAAATTCCCTATGATGAATGTGATCATTATGTGTATCTAAAATGTACCAATAAAATTAAGTTTTAAAAAGTGAAAGATTTATGAGACTTGAAGAGAAACCAGAGTATAATAAAATTCATTTTTAAAAAGAGATCCATTTTGATGGATTAGAAAATATATTGTTAAAATGCTAATATTATCCAAAACAATCTACAGATTGGACACAATTTCTACCAAAATCCCAATGCTATATTTCACAGAAATATAGAAACAATCTTACCATTAATAAAGAAACAAAAGTCTCCAAATACCAAAAAAAATAATAATAAAAAAAAACCAGGAATAAACCTTTAGAACAAAGCTAGAATCCTTTCAAAACATTGCAAGGTTACAATAATCACAACAGTATGGTACTGACATAAAGACAGACATATAGGTAAATGGAACAGAATAGAGCCCATGAATAAATAAACCCACTCCTATACCACCAATTGATCTTCCACAAGAGTGCCCAGAATAAATAACAGGGAATCGTTTCTTGGTCTTTTGGCTAAGATCAAGTATAAATAACAGGGAAAGAATAGCCTCTTCAACAAATGGTGTTGGGAAAAGTGCTTATCCACACACAAAAATCAACCCAGAAAAGATTACAAACTAACAAAACACTTGAACCTATAAAGCTCCCAGAAGAAAACAAGGAAGAAAGATTAATGACATTGGTCTGGACAATGATTTCTTAGACATGACACCAAAAACATATGCAATAGAACAAATATAGGCAAATTGGAATATATCAAACTAAATCTTTCAATATAAGAAAGGCAATAATCAACAGACTAAAAAGGCATCATGTGGTACATGAGAAAATATTTTCAAACTACATCTAATAGAGGGTTAATACTGAAACTACAAGAAACTCCTACAACTTAACAGAAAAAAAAAAAAAACACTTTTTAAAAGTGAGCAATGACTTCAATAGGTAATTCTCGAAAAAAAAAAAAAAAGGACATATATGACCACCAAGTATACGAAAAAATTCTCAACATCACTAATCATCAGAGAAATACAAATCAAAAGCACAATAAGAAAACATTTCATACATGCCAGGATGAATATTATCAAAACACAAAACAAAACATTCCAAGAAAATAATAAGTATTGGTGAGGCTGTGGAAAAATTGGAAACTTTGTTCCTTTTTGTTAAAAATATAAAATGATGCAGGCACCACCATGGAAAACAATATGGAGGCTCCTACAAATACTAAAAATAGAACTACTATATGCTGAAGCAATCTTACTTTTATGTATTTATCCAAAAGCATTGAAATCAAGATCTCCATGTAAGATTTGCCTTTCTATGTTCACTGCAACATTATTCACAGTAGCCAACATATGAAAACAACCTAAATGTTCATCAGTGGATAAAGTAAACTTATATACATGCAATACAATTTTTTAGCCACTAAAAAAAGGAAATCCTGTTATATGCTACAGTGTGGATTAATCTATTGGAGGACATTATGTTAATTGATATACACTAGTCACTGAGGACAATAGTGCATGAATCCACTTACATTTAAAGTAATCAAATTCATCAAAGTAGAAAGTAGAATGGTAGAGTCAGACATGGTGGTGCATTCCTTTAATCCCAGCATACTGGGAGGTTGAGACAGGAGGACTGAAAGTTCAAACCCAGCCAGGAAAAATTAGTGACTTATTGAAACAATATCTCAAAATAAAAAAATTTTAAAAGCTGAAGATGTAACTCAGCCTGGATTCAATCCACAGGAGAGGAAGGGAGGGGAAGGAAGAGCAAGAGAAAAAGAGGAAGGAAGAGAGAGAAGAGAGAGAAGAGGGAGGGAGGGAGGGAGGGAGGGAGGGAAGGAGGGAAGGAGGGAGACCAAAAGAGAAAGAAGGAGAAAGAAAAAGGATGAGGGAAGATGGGAAGGAGAGAGAGATGAAGAGGGGAAGGAAGAAGGTGGAAGAGGGAGGGAGGGCAAGGGAGAAGAAAGGGAGAGGGAGAGAGAAGGACAGAAAGGGAGAGAGGGAGGGAGAGAGGGGGGGAGACTGACTATAGGATCCAATCTGGCAGCATAATCCTCCTCCCACCTCCAGCAGTTAAAGCAGAAAGTTTCCTCCTTCAAATGCCTTTAAAATATATCAATAAACGGTACTATTCAAGGCAGTATAGGGAGTATATCTGAGTGGAGATAAGAGATGAAAATAAGATCCTTAGCACTATATAATTTTAAAAAAATCAACAACAAAAGAAAATTTAAGACAAAATGATAGAAATAGAGAACTTATAGGTGGTATCCTTAATAGTCATAGCATCAAACTCTAATCTTACAATCCAATGGCAATGATGATTTTTGGTGTTAGCTGCGTTTCTACTAGGATTCTTAATTTTTTTCTAAATATGGTAGTTCAAATGTATTTCCAGCTAAATTTCAGGCAAAGTACCAGTTAAAAATCTACACTATAACTTGCTGTACAGGCCTTCTTTTATTCAATAAATATCTTAATAAAAACATTTAGAGTAGGAAAACATTCACGTTGAAAATGAAATGCCTTCTTTAACAGACAATTAAGCATAATCACATTTATATGAAGTGCATACATTTTTATTAATACATCTTTACATTCCTTGTGTGGAGTTGGTACATGTACATAATATATCTTAATTCCTTTCTTCATCCCTTTTCCCTTCCCTCTCTGCTCCCCCACCTGTTTCTTGACCCCCTTGCTTTTTTTGTACATATTGGCAGTATACAATCTTTGTAATCCTTGTGTAGAGTTGGTACATGTACATTATGCATCTTTTTTAAAAAATTCTTTTATTGGTACATTTTAGGTATGCAGTATATTTACATTTCTCATTGGGAATTGTACCTTTACATGATGCAGCTTGGTTCTTGTGTTTTGCCCCATTCCATGCACTCCCTTCACCCCTCCACCCTTCGCAATTTACACAGACTTTGTTTCCATTTTTTCCATTTCCATAATTTTTCCTTTCCCTTCTTTCCTTTCCCCTACCCTTCCCACTTCTCCTACTCCTTTGGACCTTTTCTTCCTATTTCACATAATCAATTATTCATTTTAATCATTGGTACATATTAGGTATACAATAAAATGACATTCATCATTAGAAATTTGCACTTTTACAAAACTTCTCTTGGTTCTTATTTTTCACCATTCCCCTGCCCCTCCTTCAACCCCTCCATCCCTCCCTATTTACAAAGATTTGTTTCCATTTTTCCATTTTCTCATATTGATTCCATTCCCTTCTTTCCTTTCCCCTACTCCTTCCACTTCCCCTTCCCCTTTGCCCCTTTTCTTATTTTACATTAATATAACTTTTAGTCCTTATTTACACTTTCAGTTTCTCACAACAGAGAAACTACGGAGTATTTACACATGTGTGTCCTATTTATTTTGCTTAAGAGTATGGCCTCAATAGGCATCCATTTAGCTATAAACGTCTCTAGTTTCTCATTTTTTATGGCTGAATAGTACTCCATTTTATAAAGAAAAAAACACATTTTCTTTATCCAGTCTCCAGATGATGTTCATTTAGGCTGTTTCCAAGTTTTAGCTATTACAAATTGTGCTGCTATGAACATGAGTGCACGTATATCACTGGTATGATACTTTTAATTTTGGGGGGAAGATACTGAGCAGGGGAATTGCAGGGTCAAATGGGACTTCGAATACTAGTTCTTTCAGGTATCTCCATAAAGATTTCCACAGTGATTGCACCAGTCTACACTTCCACCAGCAGTGGAGCAAGGTTCCTCTTTCCCCACAGCTCCGGAAGCATTTATTATTGGTTGATTTCATGAGAGCAGCCATTCTATCTGGAGTGAGGTGGAATCTCAGCATTGTTTTCATTTGCATCTCTCGAATGACCAGTGATGTTGAACATTTTTTCATGTATTTATTTGCTATTTCTACTTCTTTGTCTGAGAAATGTCTGTTCATTTCAGATGCCCATTTTCAGATTGGGTCTTTAAATTTGGGAGGTCTGATCTTTCTAAGTTCTTTATAGATTTGAGATAGTAGACCTTTGTCTGAGGAAGAGCAGGTGAAGATTTTTTCCCACATTGGGGGTTGTCTCGTCACACTGCTGGTGGTTTCTCTTGCTGTGCAGAAGCTTTTTAATAAGAAGAGATCCCACTTGTTGATTGTTTGTGCTAGTTCCCGGGCAACTGAGGTTTTGTTCATAAAATCTTTTCCTACACCAATGTCTTCCAGAGTTCTACCTAACCTCTGTTCCAACTGGTTCAGCGTTTCTACTTTAATATTTAGATCTTTGATCCATTTCGATTTTATTTAAGTGCATGGTGAAATATATAGGTCAAGTTTTAATCTTTGGCAAGTTGAAACCCAATTTTTCCCGCACCATTTATTAAAGAGGCTATCTTTCCTCCAGTGAGGGTGTTTGGCTCCTTTATCAAAGATGAGATGGATGAGTGTGTCTGGTGTTGTTTCTGCATCTTCCAATCTGTTCCACTGGTCCTCAAGTCTGTTTCTTTGCCATTACCATGTTGTTTTTATCACAGTAGCTTTGCAGTATAGTTTCAAGTTGGGGATTGTGATAGCCCCTGCCATGTCTCTGTTACCTAGAATTGCTTTTGCTATTCTGGGTCTCTTCTTGTTCCAAATGAATTTTTGGATTGTGTTCTCAAGGTCTGTGAAGTATGCTGCTGGGATCTCAATTGAGATTGCACTGAATCTATACAGCAGTTTTGGAAATACAGCCATTTTCACTATATTGATCCTTCCTACCCAGGAGCAGGGCATGACTTTCCATTTTCTGATATCATCTTCAATCTCTCTTTGCAGAGTGCCATAGTTTTCAGAGAAGAGGTCTTTGATTTCTTTCATTAGGTTGATTCCTAGGTATTTCAGTTTTTTGGATGCTATTGTGAAAGGAATTATTTGCCCTATTTCTCTCTCAGTGAGTCAGTTATTTGTGTAGAGGAAAGCTAATGAATTTTGTGTTGACCTTGTATGCAGCTACTTTACTGAATTTGGTTATTAAGTCTAGAAGACTTTTGGTGGAGTTCTTGGGGTCTTCTATATAGAGTATCATGTCATCTGCAAATAATGACAATTTGACTTCTTCATTTCCTATCTTTATTCCTTTTATTTCTTTCTCTTGTCTAATTGCCATGGCTAATGTTTCCAGAACTATATTGAACAAGAGTGGTGATAGTGGACATCATTGTCTTGTTCCTGATTTTAGTGTGAAAGATTTCACTTTTTAACCATTTAGTATGATACTGGCTGTTGGTTTTTCATAGATGGCTTCTATCAGTTTGAGGTAGAGACCATCTATTCCAATTTTTTGTAGGGTTTTTATCATAAATGCATGTTGGATTTTGTCAAATGCTTTTTCTGTGTCTCTGGAGATAATCATGTGGTTTCTGTCCTTGGCTCTATTGATATAGTGTATTACATTGATTGATTTGCGTATGTTGAACCATCCTTGCATCCCTGGAATGAATCCCACTGGATCAGGGTATATGATCTTCTCGATGATATTCTGCATTCTATTTGCCAGTATCTTATTAAGGATTTTTGCATCTATGTTCATTAGTGAGATTGAGCTATAGTTCTCTTTTTCGGTTGGGTCTTTCTCTGCTTTGGGGATCAAGGTGATGCTTGCTTCCAGGAATAAATTTGGAAGTATTGCTTCCCTTTCAATTTCATTGAAGAGTTTAAACAATAGTGGCAGTAGGTCCTCTCTATATGTCTTATAGAATTCAGCAGTGAAGCCATCAGGACCTGGGCTTTTCTTAGTTGGTTAGTTTTTGATTACGTTTTCAATTTCATTGGTTGATATTGGGTTGTTTAGAATTTTTAGGTCTTCTTTGTTCAACTTTGGTAATTCACATGTATCTAGGAATCTGTCCATTTCTTCTGTGTTTTCCATCTTATTGGCATATAGGTTCTCGAAGCAGATATTGATGATCCTCTGGATATCTGTGGGGTCTGTCATAATTTCACCCTTTTCATTCCTAATTGCATGGATTTGGGCCTTTTCTTTCCTTTTTCTGATAAGGTTGGCTAAGGGTTTATCAATTTTGTTGATTCTTTCAAAGAACCCACTCTTGGCTTCATAAATTTTTTGTATCATTCTCTTAGTTTCCATTGCATTGATTTCTCCTCTGATCTTTATAATTTCTTCCCTTGTATGAGCTTTGGGTTTGTCCTGCTCTTCCTTTTCTAGAAGCTTGAGGTTCACCATCAGGTTGTTTAATTGGGCTCATTCTGTTTTCCTAATATGTGCAGTCACTGCTATGAATTTCCCTCATAAGACTGCTTTCATTGTGTCCCACAGATACGGATATGTTGTACTGTCACTGTCATTTAATTGTAGGAACTGTCTGATTTCTTCTTTAAATTCCTCTGTGACCCCTTGGTTATTCACAAGTGTGTTGTTCCATTTCCACGTGTTTATGAAATTCTTGCAGTTGCTTTTGCTATCAATCTCCAATTTCATTGCACTATGGTCTGATAATATACAGGGGATAAGTGCAATTCCTTTGCACTTACTTAAACATGTTCTATGAGTTAGTACGTGGTCTCTTTTGGAGAATGGCCCATGTGCAGCTGAGAAGAATGTGTATTCTGATTTTGTGGGGTGGAAGACTCTGTAATCATCTGTTAAGTTCATTTGTTCAAGAGTTCGATTGAGTTCTAGTATTTCATTACTTATTTTTTGTCTAGTTGATCTATCTATTTGTGACAGTGAGGTATTGAAGTCCCCTACTACAACTGTATTTGTACATATATGACTTTTCATGTCTGTTAGTATTTGTCTTATATAGTTGGGTGCACTAGTGTTTGATGCATAGGTATTTATGATTGTCATCTCTTCCTGATTGATTGTTCCCTATACAAGGATGTAATGTCCTTCTTTGTCTCTCAATCAGTGTTGGTTTGAAATCTACTTGATCTGCAAAGAGGATAGCTACTCCTGCTTTTTTTCGGGTTCCTGTCACATGGAGTATTTTTTTCACCTTTAATTTTCAGTCTATGAGTTTCCTTTTGAATGAAGTGTGTTTCTTGTATGCAGCATATTGTTGGATTTTGCCTCTTGACCCATTCTACCAGTCTATTTCTTTTGATTGGTGAATTGAGACCATTACTGTCAATGGTTATAACTGATACATACTGAGTTATCATTGTCATAACTTTTTCTTTTTATTGAATTCTCCCCTTTTACATTTAATTTCTTGTTGTGCCAGATGGGTTCATTCTGCTGTGCTTCCTGGGGTTGTGATCCTCAATGTCTGTTCTTAGGATATTGTGTAAAATTCTTTGGAGTGCTGGTTTGGTATTCATAAAGTTCCTAAGGTGCTCTTTGTCATGAAAGTATCTTATTTCTCCATCAATTTTGAAAGATAGTTTTGCAAGGTACATCAATCTGGGTTGGAGGCTGTTTTCCCTTAGGGTTTGAAATACATCACTCCAAGCTCTTCTTGCTTTGAGGCTTTGCGTTGAGAAGTCTGCTGTGATTCTGATGGGTTTTCCTTTGTATGTGATTTGTTTCTTTTCTCTCACTGCTTGTAGAACTTTGTTCTGTTGGCTTTCTGGAATCTTAACAATTATATGCCTATGTGTAGATTTTTTTGATCAAGGCTATTTGGAGTCCTATATGCCTCACTTATTTGTATGTCAAATTCTTTTCCCCTGATTAGGAGGTTTTCTGCCATTACTTCTGTGAAGAGTTTTTTTTATGTCATCTGCACTCTCTCCTGTTTCTTCGTTGACTCCAATCAGTCTTATGTTATTCTTCTTTGCATCATCTAGCAGCTGCTGGATTGATTTCTCGTGGTCACTTACAATTTTAAAGCAGTTTTTCTTTTCCTGGTCACTAATTGCAATCTTATCTTCTATATCTGAAATTCTGTCCTCACATTGGCTCTTTCTGCTGTGTAGACTTTCAATGGAGTTTTTCATCTCCTGGAAATCTATTTGCATCTGTTTTATGGATTCCATTTGTTTCCTATGCTGGGATTCCATCATGTTCCTCAGCTCTCTAGATTTATTAATCATGTCTTGCACTATGAACACAATCTCTGCTGTTATCTGAGAAATTATTTCTGATTTCATTTTTTCCAGATCCTCTTTTGTTGCCAGTTCAGAGAATTGAGGTGTTTGAGTATCAGAGTGTTCCATCTCATTTCCCTTTGGTGTTTGTGTAGGTAATCTGGAAGTTTGGTTTTGAGACTTGTTTACGTGTCTTTTCATTTCAACCGGGGTTGAGGGGGGATTCTATTGTCGCCCACGCGGCTCACCTCCTCTGGGCTGGGAATGGTGGAACGGCAGCCTGGAAGCCACTACCTCTGGGCTGGGAGAAGTGGAATGGCAGTCAGGAAGACCTTTCCTCTGGGCTGGGAGTGGTGGAACAGTGGCCCGGAAGCCCCTTCCTCTGCCTGGGAATGGTGGAATGGTGGCCCGGAAGCTGCTACCTCTGGGCTGGGAGCGGTGGAATGGCAGCCTGGAAGCCCCTTCCTCTGGGCTGGGAGCAGTGGAACGGCCTACATTATGTATCTTAATTCTTTTTTTCCAACCTCTATTCCTCCCTCCTCTTATCCCTCCATTTCTTGATCCCTTTCCCCTTTGACAAAGATTTATCTATTTCCTAATATCTATCTTTTGTCTTGTTCTTTAAACTTTGGGTTTCTCATATAAGAGAAACCATGCAATATTTAAGTATGTGTGCTCCACATCATTGACCGGTAGATAAATGCAAATTAAAACAACACTGAGATTCCATATTACCCTAAAAAGAATGCCCATCACCAAGAAATCAAATAATAACAAATGCTGGAGAGGCTGCAGGGGGAAAAGGAAACCTTTTACACTGTTGGAAAAAGGAACCCTTCTACATAGTACAACCACGTTGGAAATCAGTTTGGAGACTACTCAAAAATGTGAAACTAGAAATTTGATTTCACCCAGCTTTTCCCCTTACAGGTATCTTCCCAAAAGAGTTAATGACATATTACAGTGACACATGCATACCCATGTTTATAGCAGCACAATTCATAATACCTAAGTTTTGGAAGCAGCTTATATGTCCATCAACAGATAAATGGATAAAGAAAATATGGTATTTACACACAATGGAGTACTACTCTGCCATAAAGAAAGATAAACGAGTCATTTATAGAAAAATTCATAGGTTACACCTTGAGACCATAATGTCAAGTGAAATAAATCAGCACATACATTTTAAAATATAAACTTAAGGAAGATTAAAACTAGCTTTGTAGATATATTTGATTATGAGGTGGGAAAGGGAAAGAATGAACAAAAGTTTAACTTCTGCCTTGCAGAAAACCTTTTGTCACTATAACTGTAGAATCCTGAGTACTTTTTAAAGTGATGCAAGTACTGCTACAATGGATGGTATTTTGTAAATTTTACCATCTTTATCTATTCCATATCCATGCTTCATTTGAGTTCAATTAATGCTAAAAGGGATACTGCCTATTTACTGAGTATTTTTTATATCAGCACCATCTCAGAGAGAGATGAGAGTGGGAAAGATAGCACCTTTATTACTGTACTTAGGAACTAGATTGATAATACAGAGCTTCATGAAACTAAATCTTCCAATTTAAAAATGGGCCAAACAATGCACAATTTTTGAAACCAACTGTTCTTTGAGATATAGTTAGTTACTTTTCCTTTACATCAAAATCAACCTCAAAGTGGGCTCACATATTTTGTAAGATCTATTTTTCTTTTTGGTATTTTTACAACATCAAGTCTCATTTATGCTAGACAGAACACAGGGGAGTCTTCCCTTTGTCAATATGAGCCTCAAGAACCAGCTTCAATCTAAAAGTCCTGTCCATACTAATTTAATGCCCCCTATCAAGTTTCATGATTCTTGGCTCACTTTTTCTTCTGCCTAACCTTTTTTTTTTTTTTTTTTTTTTTGGTACCGGGGATTGAAGTCGGGTCCTTGCACTTGCGAGGCAGGCGGCGAAACCACTGAACTAAATCCCCAGCTCACTTCTGCCTAACATTTTAAGTCATTTTTCCTAGACCAGAATCTCTTCCTAGGCCTCAGACTCTGTGTCCCAGTTTCCTAGTACAAAAGTAATTAACTGGGTGCCCATTAGACTGAGGCAACTCTAGAGTCCTGAGTCCCTGTGTAAGCAAACCAAAACCCACCTAATATAAGCAATCACATTCTAGGAAAATGAGACTTAAGCTTAACTAATCAGAAACCACATTAACCTCTATGTACTTTTCACTGGAATGATCCAAATAAGGCTACTGCTCCACTTTAACTAATGAAATATTTTCTTTGTCCTGCTTCTATGTTTATGCAAATAAAAGCCTTCCCCTTGTGTTCCTTAGATGGAGCCCTAACACTGCTTGGACTCTGGCTTTTTCCAACTGATGAATCTTCTGCCAACCAAACTCTAAAATAAACTCTTCAAAGTTATCTTTTTATAGTAGACTCTTTTGTTGTTGCTGGTGCTGCTGGTGGTTGTGGCGGTGCTGTTCTGTAGTACTAGGTATTGAACACAGGCCTGCACATGCTAGACAAGCACCAGACCACTGAGCTATATCCCCAGCCCTAAAGTAGACTCTTGATTATTTCTTTCAGCACTAAAATCTCTGTGCCTGGACCTGTAACAGTTATCTATGTTCCCTGCTTTCCTCAAAGCTGGCCCATATGATTTATGACCTTGCTTTTCCTTCACCAATCAGTCCAAGATATTTATACCTATTCTCTTCTTGTTGCAGGAGTGAAAAATATATAACTGGATAACCAAAAATACACGATTTTAAAGTTACGGTGGTAAGTCCAGTTTAACAGAAACAAAAAGTATGAAAAATAGTTAAAAGTACATTGAATCATGTATACCAAGAATCTATGAAATGTAATTTTCAATCTGTAATTTTTCTACTTTCAAGTTTTAATTGAGTATCAGTGATGGATTATTATACTACAAAATATAGGCTATAGTGGCAAAATTATATTTAAGTAAAGGGAAATTTTTCAAAATAGATTAATAATTCTGAATACTGGGATAGAAACTCATACCACAACTCTATTAGATTTCTGAGTAAAATAAACACTAAACATCCTATAAAACTACACCTATATTTATTCCAATGATAGCTAGCAAGAGCCAAACAAACTGAAAGTTCTCTATTCAAATTTTCTTTCTAAGCTTTCCATATTTCCCAATTATAGTGTTGGTGAGTAATTTGTTAAGTCAGCAATGAGGGCAGATTATACATAATTGGAAAGGTAATTTCCTATACTATGTGATTTGAGGGCTATTCTAAGGTCTCAGCTGCCTTTCTCTTTAATCAGAATTACCTAGCATTATTCCACTTAATATATGATAACATTAGAAGAAATATTTCCAAAGAGTCACTGTTATAACATTATACAGTACTTTACCTAGGATTTTCCAGTAAACCTTCTCACATTTTCTCTCATTTGATTTATAGATTAGAAAGTTTGTACTCAAAAAGAACCAGGTTCAGGGACTGAGGTGATGGGACACTTTCAATCAAGTCATTATCATGAAGTGTGGAAATAATACAGTGAAATTCCACCCTGAATGCCTATGGCAGCATGTCACTCCAGTGAGAACTACATCAGTCAGACAAAAGTACAGGCAAAGCATTTCCCAGAGTGGAATAAGTTTTCCTTGGCACATTCCCCATATATACCAAAGGGGAAACGTATTAATATATCAAGTATTTTTTAATCTACTAGATAATTTTGGTATTGATTCTTCAAGAATGAAAAAAATAAGTAAAAAACCAACTAAAAAGACACCATACATGCTATCTCCTTGGTTCATTCCCTTATCATATTCGTCCCAGCTTTGATCAAATACCACTTTCCCTATGAGGCCACCCCTGATCATCCTATTTAAAATTGTAACCTCCACACCTGATATTTCCTACTCTACTCTATTTATTTTCTCCACATCACTTACATCTGTGATATGCAAGTGCAAACATATGTGTAAATAAAAATATGTATTTGTGCATATATGTAGATATATATATATATATATCCATATCTCCACTAGAATGTATTCATAAGTGACTACAACAATGTCTGGAATATAGTAGGTACCTACTTTTTATTTAACCAAATAGACTATTTTACCTAATTGCCAAGGATATCACAAGGGAAACTCACTCAGTGTTACTCCATTTCTTCAAGGTATGTCAGGAAATACTAAAGAATTTCAGTGACTCTCCTCATTCTCTATCAGATTAAAGGCTTCCAAATTTGAAAATGACACTCTGATAAATTAAATGCCTTTCTCGAAAGTTTTAAACTAACTTCATTTAGATTCAGAGGATATTAGTGCCTCATTGGAAAGACAAGATTTTTCTTACTACTCAAAGCAATTACTTTCTCAAGATGACAGTGATCACATATTATTTATGTTGAATAAATTATTTTTAAATTTTAGCCCATATTTATAAGTTTATTTTTGGAACACTAGAAAGAATTGAACTACAAGCACTGTTCCATTAAAATGATCTAGTACTACTTTGGTACTATTTTCTAAATTTACTTGCCTAACCCAAATTACAGCTGTAAAGTGATTTATCATTAACAAATACTAAAATTAACAATAATTCATATTATTTAGAATACAACAAATTTCTTTGTCAAATAGTTATACAAAATTTGCCATTTCATCACTTACCTTTCATTTAACCAATCAGAGAAACTATTTCATTCTTTTCTATTTGACAATTATAGGTCAATCTCCCTAATGAATATAGGTGCAAAAATCCTCAATATGCAGCAAATCATCAAGAAAGTTATACGCCATGAGCAATTTGGATTTATCCCAGGGATGCAGGGATGGTTCAACATAAGCAAATCAATAAATGTAATGCACTATATTAACAGAGCCAAGGACAAAAACCATATGACCCTCTCAATAGATGCAGAAAAACTGTTTGACGACACTCATTCATGATAAAATCCCCACAGAAAATTCAAATAGATGGTCTTTATCTCAATCTGATATAAGCCATCTACAACAAAACCAACAGCCAACATCATACTAAATGGACAAAAACTGAAATCCTTCACACTAAAATCATAAACAAGACAAGGATGCCCACTGTTCCCACTCTTATTCAATAGAGTTCTGGAAACATTAGCCAGAGAAATTATACAAGAGGAAAAAAAAGAACAAAGATAGGAAAGGTAGACATTAAATTATCATAATTTGCAGATGACATGATACTCTACATAGAAGATCCCCAAAACTCCACCAAACCACTGCTAGATTTGATAACCAAATTTAGTAGCATAGCTCGATACAAAATCAACACTCAAAAATCAGTAGCCTTCCCATACAGGAATAATAAACTCACTGAGAGAGAAATTAGGGAAACAACACCTTTCACAATAGCGTCCAAAAAAATGAAATACCTAGGAATCAATCTAATGAAGGAAGTAAAAGACCTCTACATTGAAAACAACAGTACTCTGAAAAAGGGGACTGAAGAGGATATCAGAAAATGGAAAGACATCCCTTGTTCTTGGGTAGGAAGAACAAATATAGTGAAATTAGCCAGACTTCTAAAATAGTTACAGAGATTCAATGCACTCCCAATCAAAGTTCCAACAGTATATCTCATAGAACTAGAGAAAATAATCCAAAAACTCATTTGGAACCAGAAGAGACCGAGAATAGCAAAGGCAATTCTGGGCAACAAAGGCAAGGCAGGGGGCTTCACAATCCCTGACTTAAAATTATACTACACAACTACTGTGATTAAAAAACAAAACAAAACAAAAGAACAGCATGGTACTGGCAAAAGAACAGCATGGTACTGGCAAAAGAACAGACTTCAAGACCAGTGGAACAGATTAGAAGATACAGAAACAACTCCAGACAAACTCAGTCACCTTATCTTTGACAAAGGGGCGAAACACCTTTACTGGAAGAAACATAGCCTCTTCGATAAATGGTGCTGGAAAAACTGGCTTTCCACATGCCAAAGATTGAAACTAGACCCATATCTTTCACCATGCATTAACCTAAAATTGAAATGGATCAAAGATCTAAATATTAAAACAGAAACACTAAATCTGATGGAAGAGAGAAGAGGTAGAACATTTGATGACATAAGAGTAGGCAAAGATTTTATGAACAAAACACAGATGGGAAATACTACACAGAATCAGCAACTGGGACCTCATCTTATTAAAAAGATTTTGCACAACAAGAGAAACCACCAACAGAGTGGAGAGAGAATCCATAGCATGAGAAAAAAATTTTTTACCAGCTATTCATCAGACAAAGGACTACTATCTAGAATATATAAAAAACTCAAAAAAATCAGACCTTCCAAATTCAAAGACCCACTCCAAAAATGGGCACAAGAAATGAATAGCCACTTCTCAGATGAACAATTACAAACAACAAATAAATATATGAAAATATGTTCAACATCACTGGTCATTTGAGACAAATTAAAACAACACTGAGATTCCAACTCACTCCAGAAAGAATGGCTGTTATCGAAAAATGAACTAATAACAAATGCTGGATGGGCTGTGGAGAAAAAAGAACCCTTCTCCACTGTTTGTGGAAGTGTAGACTGGTGCAACCACTGTGGAAATCAGTGTGGAGATTTCTCAAAAAACAAAACAGCCCAAATGCCCATCAACCAATGAATGGATAAAAAAGATGTGGGTTTTTTTTAACACAATGGAGTACTACTCTGCCATAAAGAAGGATGAGCTTCAGAAATTTATAGCTAAATGGATCGACCTTGAGACCACACTCTTAAGTGCAATAAACTGGACACACATGTTTAAATACTCCATTGTTTCTCTGCTGTGCGAAACAAAAAGTGGAAATAAGGACTAAAATGCATAATAGATGTTGGGAAATGGAAAGAAAATGTTCCAATTGAAAGGGAACCAAAGGAGGGGGGAGGGAGAGAGGAAGGAACAGAAAAAAAGTGAAAATAGAAGGGAAAAAATGGAAACAAAGCTTTTCTACATGGGGAGGGGAGGGGGCTTAAGGGGATGGGTGGAATGGGAAAAAAGAGGTGGTATATATCGTGTACAGATGCAAATTCCCTATGATGAGTGTTATCGTTATATTGCCTAAAATGTACCAATAAATATTTTGCTATAAAAAAATAGAAATTAATCCAAAAAAATAAAAAATAGTTTGTTGTACTCTATATTTGCTAAATAGACAAAAGGGGGAGCTTGGGACTTTTAAATGGTAAAGGGGGGAGACAGGGAGAATCAATATGAATATTATGAGTGTCACATTCGATATTTAAAGTTGAGAAGATGAAATGTATTATCTTTTAAGTATCTGAAAATATGTGACCAGAAGGTAGGTGGTGAGAAATCTGGATTGAAGATACAAATTTAAGAATATCCACGTAAGTTTGATAATATGAACTCATTATGGCAGGCAAAGTATACTAGGAGGACAAAGAGCATAGAGCAAAAACTCTGAATTAGGCAAAATTACTGAGGCAGGAAGATGTGAAGTTAGGAAACAGAAGCAAGGAATAGGTAGGTGGTATGCCAGTTAATCTTTATTGTCAACTTGACAGGATTAAGAGATTCCTAGAGAGGTAATTGGATCATGGGGACACTATATTCATCAGTGGATTAATCCACTGATGTTCACAGCTCAGTGTGCTGTTAAGAAGGGCTCAGGTAGAAATGATGGTTCACTGAAGGCTGGCCTATGGAGAGTATACTATATCTCTCATTTGTGCTCTTTCCCTGTGTCCTGCTTCCCAGCCACCAGGAAGTGAGCAGCTTTATTCCATCATACCCTTCTGCCATGATGTTTCTGCATTGGAGCCAGCCAACCATGGACTGAACCCTCTGAAATCATGAGCCTAATTATACTTCTCCTCCTTCATGTTGTGGGTATCAGGTATTTTATCCCAGGAAAAGCTGATCAATACAGGCAGAATAGGCATTTCAAGAAAGAATAAGTAGTATGTGCTACCAAATATCAAAAAAGTTTGAAGAATATGACATTTTTCAAAATAACTGTAGAATTGGACTATAAGATAAAGGTCAGAGATAACCTTGGAAAAGGCTATTAGTAGACTATGTGTTATCTAGGATTTACATTTTCTCTTTAGTTCTGCTTGGTTATACTAATGGTACTTTTAGACCTTTGTTGAGAATGAAAATCAGTTCATTATATAAACTGAAAAATGCATGCTGTTGAGATCCATTAGCATTTCAAGATTAAGAATTATAACTGATTAAATCAGAGGCTAATATCACATTTTTGTACAACACTTTATATGACTTGGCAAACATAAATATATGTGATTGCTAATGTTATAGTTTTAAAAATGAAAATATGTGTACAACTTATATGAGAAAAGAAAATATCTTTTGAAAAGACTATATAACAAATGATAATGAGCATATTTATTGGTAGCGATACAAATTAACCATCTTGGAAAATCATTTGGGATTACGATTGAAGTTGAACCTATGTGTACCAAATAATGCATCAATTTCATATACCAAACAGATATGCATAAATATGTGTAAAAAACACTTAAGAATGTTCATAGCAAAAAGAAGTCTGTCATTATTTAAATGGGTAAGTTAATTATGATATATTCATACAGTTGAAACTATTATAGCCCAAAGATCAAATCTAGACTACGGCCTGTTTTGGTAAAGTTTTACTGGAGTGCAAACACATTCATTCATTTACATATGTCTATGGCTGCTTTTGTGTGACAAAAGCCAAGTCTGAACAATTGTGAGAGACCATATGACTCACAAGTCCTAAAATATTTACCATCTGTCCCTATATAGAAAAAGGTGGTTGGCTGCAATTAAAGAATAATTTTTTAAAACTACAGTTATACTCAAGACTGTGAAGACTCTCATAAACATAGGGTTGAGTAAAAGAAGCCAGATATGTAAAATAGATACTCTACTATTCAATTTAAAATTCAAAAACAGACATACATAGTGCGGTGTTCAAGTCAGATTAGTAACTGTCTTTGGGGAAGACAAACCCAGCAGGAATTGGGAAAAGCTGAAAATGACTATTTCTTAAATTGGGTGTTGGTTGCATGGGCACATTCACTTTGAGATAATTCATTCAACTGCACTTTTACGATTTGTGCACTTTTCTGTAACTATCTTACTTCAATAAATGAGATTTTAAAGTACTTAGAAGGAGTAGAAACCAAATTACTAGTAGTTACCTCTACAGTACAGGGTGAGAAGACAGGTTTTTTTACATGTACATACTTCTGTATTTTTTAGCTTTTAAAATAAGCCTATTACTTTAGAAATATGAAACAAAGCTAAAAATAGTACTTATTAAGTATAAAAATCTTTAGCATGAAAGAGTTCTGTATTTTGTGGGCATGAACTAATATACTGCAGGCACTCAAGTGGAAATAGGAGGTCAGAAACAAAATGCTTGAATCACTCAACATCTCTAAGTGTTGTGAACCAACAATACAAAATTCAGTTTATACCTATTCTTCTTTATGTTTTATCTAAAATTTCCATAATCTTATGAAACTTTCTCGTATTTTTAAAATACAATCCTAATTATCTTTGTCAGATTATACCTGTTATACATCCCCTAGCTTTAGTAATACTGTGGGTTAACATGATGGTCGTAACAGTCCCCTTAAGCTAATTCTCCTCCTTCACAAAGAGATAAAAGACTTGAGGAATTGAAAGTGGCATTTAAGAAATGATGCTAGCATCTACCAATTGTTGCTTAAAGTAAAGATTTAGGAAAGAAATATTTCTGCATGATTTAAGATGGCTTGTTGCAATAAGGTTCTTTTGTCTGATCTCATATTAATTCAACTCCTTAAAGTGTCTTCTTCAATATGCAACAAAACAATTATGCAGAGGTTTTGACAAAGAGTCTGTCTCCCTATTGAGGTGGCATTATAGGATAATAGCTGTCTAAACTATATAATTCAATGAGATACACTTTAGTATTAAAATACCTGTTAATCAGTTTTTTAAAGCTGTGATGTTCAAAACTCAGAACAATATGTAAAGCATTCCTTTACCAAAGGGAATAACTAATCTTCTGTACAGCTTTGATAAGTTACAAGAAATAGGTTTATCTCAGAAGACTGGTTATGATTAATATGGAGTTCATAAAGCTCCTTAGCTCTGTATGGTCTCTCTCTAACTAAATCTAATAAAGATAGGTCACGCATTTTTCATATTCCTTTTTCACCCATGACAGATCTCTAATAGGATTTATATGCATTTGATATTAATTGTATCGGGGATTGCACCAACTGCAATAATCCTTCATTTCTTTGGCTTTTTAAAGCTATACATAAATTACAAAGTTTCCATTTTTGTTTGACTGAAGCTCAACCATGTTAATGATAGAGAAATAGAGAAAGATTAAGAATCACCTCACCTAGTTCACTGAAATGGGAAATAATACAAAAGACTATAAACCCAGCTTTGAGAGGTGTTCAAGCTATCCTTTCCCTTGTGTCAGAAGGGCTCAAGAATGTAACATCAGTGAAAACCTTGAACTCTGAAATGAAGAGGAAAAGATATGCTGTTAATAACCATCTCACAGAGGGGTGCTGGCAGTAACCCATCGTTCTGATGAAATATTGCTTTTCTAACTATACATGGAGATAACACAGGAAATGTAAAAATGAGATAGTGCTAGCCAAAATGAAAAAATAAGTGTCCTGAAGACTCAATCCATAATAGTCCTTAATTTTAGCTCTGATCCCAAAAGAGGCTTCACTTATAACTATGGAAAAACAAATGTTTCTTTTAAAACTATTCAAATTATAAGTGCAGTTAAGAGAAGTAGACACCTATACTTTCACATTCCATATTCTCCACTATGACATAAATAGTGAAAAATTTCATTCTGCAAAAAAGCATAACAAGGGATTGAGAAAATAATAAAATGTTTTATACTCTATCAAAACACCTAGCTGTTAGTGAATAAAACCCAATGAATAAAAAGTAGGTCACAATTGTAATGACTTTTACTCGAAGCAGACTACATACAAATTCTGCATGTAAATGTTTCTCACACATATAGGAGTTTTAAAATATAACCCACAAGGAAGACTATATGACTGATTAAAATTTATAAATATTATCTCACTATGTTAGGGGCATGTGTGTGTGTGTCTGTGTCTGTGTGTAAAATATTTTTTCCTTGAATTAGGAAAGGTTAATTTTTTAAAATGCAATACCCAGGGAAAAAAATGAGCACAAATCCAACAGTCTATTAACTCAAGAAAGGCAACCAAATATACTCCATCCCTCTAAAAAAGCTGTATTATGGAGTTTTGCTTCTGACTATAAAGAAGCAACCGGTAATAGAATAGCCCTCCATTTGTAAACAACTAGAAAAAGGAGACAAAATATATGAAACAACTGTTTTCAGACACTGGACAACAGGCCACACAGGGCTGTAATTCCTGAGAGAAAGGAAACAAATTAAATGAGCCCCTGTAGTCATCCAGGCTTTTTTGTAGAAGTACTTTTCACATTTCAGTGCACAGAAGGGACAAACCATGCAAAGTACTGCACTATTGCAGAGCTGCAATGAGAAAGATGGTACCAGAGAAGAGTAATCCCCACAGAAAAGTATTTCCAGACACTTGCAATGGAGTCTACTTGAGTCTGGCTGAATAGCAATCTGCATGTGCAGAATGACACTACATGAGAATGGACAAAGTACAACTATCAGAAAAAGAACAACCAGAAAAGAATAAACTTAACATCTACTGGAGATCACACAAGGCTCAGAGACATCTGAGTTCTGAACAGAGTGGAGAGACTTCACTGAATACAGTGGTATCTTTGGTCATGAACGCTTTTGTTTGTAAACAATTTGGTTCTCAAACAGAAGCATTTGGCAAAATTTTGCTTTTGTTCAGAAACTCTACAGTGGATGACAAACACAACTTCAATCATTTTTCCCATAGAAACACAAATGTGGCCATCCTTTCCAAAATCATAGAATAAATTAAAGTCGTGAACCAAGGTACCACTGTATCTGGGACTAGAAAAAAGGTACACTTTTGGAGTAGCACTAAATCAGTCTTAGAACAAATGCAAACAAAATATTTAAATGAGTAATAAAATGATCTGATCTGCATATAAATTAACCACGTGGACTTAAGGACTTCACTGGGTGGTGGTACACTTGTCTAGTGTGCTGGAGGCCCTGGGTACATCCCCAGCTCTTTAAAATAAATAAGTAAACAAACATACAAGCAAACTACCTGCTGGAACAAAACCTAACACTCTTTTAAGACAATCAAATTCCAACATTCAATGTTACATTCTAATATTGAGCATTTAGTCAAAAAGTGCTAGATTATCAAAGAAGCAAGAAAATACGAGTTCATGGAAACAAATCCAGATATTACAGAGATGATGGAAGTAGCAGGAAGAACTTTAAAAGAGGTTATTAGCATATTTAATATTTATTAAATGAAACTATAAAATGAACTTTAAAATGAAACTATAAAAAAATGGGACTCTACAGCTGAAAGAAGTGCCAGATCTGAAATAAAATTTAACTATATAACCAGGATAGATTAGATACTGCAATAGAAAAGATAAGTGAAATTAATAATAATAATGGCTACTAGCAATCTGAAGCTCAGAGAGGGGAAAAAAAATGGCTGGAATTTTTATTTGAGCCTCAATGACATGAAACAGTATAAAGTGATTTAATGCAGAGGAAATTTCCAAAATAATGAAGGTATAAATAAAAAGAATCACCAGTTGAAGAAATAATCACCCACCATTTTCCAGATTTGATGGGAACTATCAACTTTCAAGCATATGAGCTCATTATAAAATAAAGATAAACATTAAAAATAATTTAAACATCTCCACTACATCATAATCATTTTCTCAAAAAACCAATGATAAAAAAGTTTTAATAGTACCCAGAAAGAAACATCTCTGAGTTCTCATCAAAACCAATATAATCCAGAGGACAACAGAACCACAAAACAGTCATCTTAGAATTCTGTATCAGTGAAAATATGCTATTTCATGGTGCTCATACTTGAAGGAATATAATATCTGAAGTGAGGCTATCATAAATCAAATTTGCATATTGCAAACCCTGTAGCAATCACTGAAAGCTATAATAAAGAAGCATATACTTCATAATTACTCGTGTGGTATAAGTTTTCTGTTTTCTACTCCAGACTTTATATGTTTATATCATCTGAAATCAGTCATTACAAAAGGTCTACAGATCTACAAAACAGCCCTATAGTAAAAATTTTAATGGCCAAAAGATAAAAAAAATAGACATCTTGATTTGTGTATTCTTTCCCATTGTACAATTAAAATAAGGTAATTAGATTTTTTTGACAAATAGAGAACAGTCTTTATGTTCTTAAACTTCACCTGGTTTTTTTGAGTGAACACCTCAAATAAAGAGGTTAATATTAAAGATAAAAAGTTTATGCCAGATGCTACTGCCTTCTACCATTTTTGGAGCCACCTGTTCATCAATATTTGTTTATAGTTTCTGTCCTCTGCTTGTTTAACATGTGCATAAAATGAAGCTTAAGCATCAATAACTTGCTAATGTCCTTGTCCTCTTTGCCAGACTATCAAAAGATGATAGTTCATCAAAGAACAAAACCTATCTTCTTTTATCTCCTTCAGATCATCCAGGGTGAGACTTTTGATCCCTGGCTAGGCAGAATCAATACCTCTCCTTAGCTTTAAGCAATTATAGAAGGCAGATCTTTACACCTTTTGCACCCCTTAAAAATAAGAGATCAAATTTCCAAAGGGTGAGGGAATGAGGTAAGATAGAAGAAACAAACATGGGTAAAAAAGGGGAGACAATTGTAATCTTAAAAATAAAAACTACCTCAAAAAAATAAAAATAAAAAAAACTACATCAGGAAATAAACCCAGTTTAATTTCTTTCTCTTCTCCTAGAACACAGTCAACCTCTACAACTGTCCCTTTTTACTTCAAAACGTCCTCTTTCACCTCTGAATAGACCACCTTTTCATCTCTAAAGTGGGCTTTCCCCTATGAATGCACCATTATCTTTCCATGGGTGGGCTATCCTTCCCCAGCCACTGAACCAAGACCTAGAATATAGATTGTGAGTTTGGGATATTTTATCCCAGAGAGGAGGAAAGTGACTAAGACAAATGGCAATGTAGAATTCTTTTTATATATTCATAATATACTTTGATCACACCAGTTTCACTGGTCATCTCTTTCTCCTGGAATATATCTGTACATCTCTATGTGGTCACGTACATTGTGATGTACATCCTAACTAAATTTCCATAATTCCTGAAGTTTGCAGCAGTAATTTGAAATTCATGTGTATATTCTCCACATGGAGAATATATGGAGAATATCCTTGCTATTCATGCTATTCATGCTAGACTGTTTTTCATCCTGAAATGTTAATATGATGAATGCAGGGGATTTGAATCAATTTGGACCTATTAAACTAGGAAGATTATTGACAATAGTATTTTGACTGGATGCTTGGCTTTAAACCTCAATAGAAACATCTCCCTATTTCGTATTATCTTTTACTCATTATATTTCGGGTTTCTTATATAAGAGCAACCATGCAATATTTAAATTTATATGTCTGATTTATTTCACTTAACATTATGATCTCCAGGTACATCCATTTTCCTACAAATGACTCAAATTTATCCTTCTTTATGGCACAGTACTACTCCACTGTATATAAATGCTATATTTTCTTTCCCTATTCATTGGTTGATGGAAATATAAGCCATTTAAAAGACTTAGCTATTATGAATTGTGCTGCTATAAACATAGGTATGCATGTGTCACTAATAGGATGTCTTTAACTATTCTGGGATGATACCTAGAATGGGAATAGCTGGGTCAAATGGAAATTCTATGTTCAACTTTTCAAGGAATCTCCATTCTGATTTCCATAGTGGTTTTACTAGTTTACATTCCCACCAATAATGTAGAAGAGTTCCTTTTTCCCCACATCTTCACCAGTATTGTTTGTTGTGTTCTTAATGGTAGCCATCCTGACAAGAGTAAGAATCTCAGAGTTGTTTTCAATTGCATTTCTCTAATAGCCAAAGTTGCAGAACATTTTTTCATGTGCCTTATTGGCCTATTCCTTTCATTTGCCCAGTTTTGATTGAGTCACTTGCTTTGGGGGGGGGGGGTCTAACTTCTTGAGGTCTTTACATATCCTAGATATAAGTCCTCTAACAGAAAAGTAACTGGCAAAGAAAGAATAAAACTAGACCCATATCTTTCACCCTATACTAAAGTAAAATCAAAATAGAGCAAAGACCTTGATATAGAAACAGAAACGTTAAAACTGCTGGAAATAACATAAGAGGAAACACTTGGATCTGTGGACACAAGCAAGGACTTCTTGAACCTAATTCTAATAGCACAAGAAATAATGCCGAGAATCAACAAATGGGATTATATTAAATTAAAAAGTTTCTCTATAGCAAAGGAAAAATCAACAGAATGAAGAGACAATGTACAGAATAGCAATTTGTTGTTTTAATGTCTCTAATGGAGTTGAAGTAGGCATCTGAACAGTGACCTCTAAAGTCCATGCCAATTCAAATATTTCCATGATTTTTCATTGATCTATCAATACACCTTTACTGAGTGCCTACTTTGTTTCAGGAGGTATGCTCAGTAATCAAGATACTGTCATGGTCTAAATGTTTGTGTATGTCCAAATTTCATATGTTGAAACCTAATCGCCAATGTGACAGTATTAAGAGGCGGGCACCTTCTGGGAAGTGATGAATTCATAAAGGGGGAGAGCCCTCACAAACAGAATTAGTGCCTTTATAACATAGGCCCAAGGAGCATCTTTGTACCTTCTTGCCATACAGCAAGCAAGTGCCATCCATGAAGCAAAGAATGAGTCCAACCCCTTTTCGATTTCTCACATTCCAGAACTGTGACAAATAAATGGCTGTTGTTTAACCCATCCAGGCTATTTGTATTTTGTTATAGCAACATCAGCTAAGACAACACCATATATATATATATATATATATATACACACACACACACACACACACACACATATGAAAATATGTCACACACATATAGTTTTTTCTCTGAACTGAATTATAAGTTTGGTAAGAATGAGAATCCATTTCTATCAAATCACTTTCAGAGTGGCTATTCCAATCTTTTTCATATGAAAGTTAAACAAATATTTTCTGAAATTAGTCAAATTCACAAAATGACCCATCCACAGATTTTTTATTTCTAACCTCAAGCTATAATCCCTGACTTGCAGAATTAGATAGGGTGGGTTTTGCTCTGAATTTTCTACTTCTGACATACTTATCTTTCTGGTAAAGAAGGTAATGTATGGTATGGCTAATTAAGCAGAGAAGACTGAGGTTTCTGGTCAGAAATAGATATTCTCAGTAAGATACTAAATATGTTGGGGACTGTGTGAAAAATAAAATCCTAAGACATTAATTTCAATTACCATTATGTTCTAAGTCTCAATAACCATTATTAAGCAAAGCACAGTTTGGAGATTACAAAACTCTAACAGAGGAAAAGAAATTCATCCTGATGAAGTGGAAAGACCAGAGACTTTGGTATCAGACCTGCACTGCATTTGACTCCTGATTCTATTCCACAAATTGTGTAACTTCAATCAAATTATTTTATCTCACTATGCATCGGTTTCTTCATTTTAAAAATAGCAAGAATACAATCCGCTTTAAAGAACTGGAAGGATTAAATGAGATAAAGATAAATACCTGATGCATAATAAGTATCCCAAAATTAAAGCTCTTTTCTATTTCCCTAATAAAAATGGAACATGGGCTGGCAATTTGGCAGTAGTAATTAAAACTAACTGAGAGAGATGATGAGGTTAAAAAGTTCTTCTTGGGGTCAGGGATCTATTCTTTTAGCTAGTTTTTGTACATGATGATTGGTCTCATGGTTTAGATCTGGAATTTCTTCAAACAGGCCTACCTTCTGACCCAGAAATCTTACTTCTTATATCTAAGCCACTAAGTTGCCCGGGCTGGGCTCAAACTTGCAATACTCCTGCCTCAACCTCCCAGAATGCTGGGATTACAGGCGTGTGCCACCATACCCCATTGTAGGACTTCTTAGTCCTTCTTTGAAACCCTAAATTTCACCTTCCCCTGAAATGACAGATTTATTTAATTAATGCAATTGGTATGACTCTGTCACTTATTAAACCACCATTCTCTATGGAGCAGGGTTACTCTGTTAAGGGTAATTGCCCATGCATTAACCTCCATCTTTCTTTCTCCTTTTCACTTCCACCACTTTCATACTTGAAATCTATAATTCTAATGCTATCCACCTCTACCTCATTTCCCTAAAATAAGCCCAAAAGAATTTCCCTCCACCCCAAATAGTCTGGTTTTTTTGAAAATGGAATATTGATCACATCTCCAACATAAAGGAACAGAACAGAACAATTAAAAAATTATATAGTGTTATACATTGTTATAGAAAATCAATTGTAACGTCTTGGTTAGTAACAATGAAAAAATCCCCCAAACAAATGACCACAACACTGCATTTCTCAGCTTGTGTTACAAGGATGGTGTTACAGCTTGTGTCTAGATGTCCTCCTAAAGCCTCATGTACTCATAGGTGGGGCTTTTTGAAGGTGGCTGGATCTAGGGTGTGTGAATATAGATTAAGGGTGTGTGGTACTAAATTAGTCCACTGATTGGTTTAGCATGGTTCTGGGTGTGGATAATGGAAGACCCACCCTGGGTGTGGGTGACACCAACCAATAGGGTTTTAGCCTGGATGAAATAAAAGGGAAAGCAGAAGGCAGGTTGCTGTCTCCTATATGCCCTGCCATGGACTATTTATCCTCTGCCATGCCACCCTGCCTTTGAGCCAACCAACTATGGACTGAAACCTCTACAAACTGTGATCTAAAATAAACTTTCCTCCTTTAATTTGTGAGTGTTGGGCATTTGGTCCCAGCAATAAGAAAGTAACTAAGAGAGATGGTAAGGATAAAAAGTTCTTCGGGGGCAGGGATCTATTCTTTTAGCTAGTTTTTCTACAAGATGGTTGGTCTCATGATTTAGATCTGGAATCTCCTCCCAAAGGCTCATATATTGAAGGCTTAGTCTCTGGGGCAGCAGTGTTCAAAGGTAGAACTTTGATGAATTCACTGAATCATGCAGACACTGTCCTCATCAATGTATTAATCCATTGATGGGTTCATAATTAGATGAACTACTGGGAGGGGGTAGAAACCATAGGAGGTAGGACCTATTTAGAGGAAGTAGGTTACTAGGAGAGTACTCTGCAAAGGAATATCCTGTACCCAACCTCATCTTCTTCCTCATCTTCCTCTTGTTCTTCCTCTCTCCTCCCTTCTTCCTCCTCTCTACTTCCTGGTCACCATGAGGTGAGCAGCTTTCCTCCTCCATGCCAATGATGTTCCTGCCTCATCATAGGCCAAGAAATAATGGAGCCAACCAACCTTGGATTTAAATCTCTGAAACACTGAGCCAAAATGAATCTTTCTTCTTTTGATTTTCGCAGGTATTTTGTCTGTGCAACAGAAAGTTAACATAGCTGTGTTACAGGCCACTTATGTTCAAACCCTCAGCTTTGTTTGCTGGCTTCTGACCAAATCAAAGGAGTCCATATATTTGGATAAAAAGGAAAAAGGATTTATTCAAAGCTAGCTCTGAGGAGATGATGAGGACCATTTGCCTCAAAACACCATCTCACCATTTACAGGTTGGCAAGGGTCTCTTACAGTAAGGAACACAGCGGAGGGAAAACACTAAGAAAATGCAAATCTTTACACTTGCTTTATCACTTTTAGCAATCTTCAGTTCATTGTGCCCTTTCTTATAGAAAGGAAACTGGGTTCCAGGTTTCCTGGTGTCAGTATCTCCATATTCTGTTAATTTCTCTGGGCTAAGGAAAAGTACAGGAAGCTTTTTATGCCCTAGGCCTTAAGAAGTCACTTCTTTCTTTTGTCTCTAAGGGAAAAAAAAACTAACTTTTAAAGTTCTATTCTACAGTGCCACTAACAGCTGTACTGTATGTATAAAGTTATTACTAAGTAGAAAAACAGAAATACAAAAAAAGGAAAATAATAAGTATCAATAATAACATGCACAACAGGGAGCAAAATCAAAATGGATAACAAGCTAGTGTGTGACCTCTTTCAATTCTCCAGTAGTTCCAAGATTCCAGAACAAGGTTGCCAAGTGTGCTTTCCTCTAACAGAAGTTGTAATATAGTATGACCTAAAAATCCAATAACCCAAATAAAAGACCTCTTAATATCCTACATAAAATCCTATTGCTCCTGAAACTATCACTCTATATAATAAAATGATGATATGGCAAAATTAGTCTTCATAAGAAGTAGTGTAGCCTGTAACAGCAGCATTATTAAGGGATCCAACTGCCATTCTATTATGTTTATTCATTGACAAGTACACTTTTTTCAAATAGTCCAAACTCACTATTAATGATTTAACACCTCCTTAGAGCCTATTTTAAAGTAACTTTCATTGTAAAATGTAATAAAACTGAAATGGAAAACATTACCAGGTCTATGCAAACAAACTTATTGGAAATATCTAAAACTTAAATAAATTAACATTGAAATGAATAAACTCAAATCTAGTCTCCAAAGTTACATTAAATTTATATACTACTGAAATTATCCTTTTATAACAACTGAAATGTTTAACTGCAGCATACACAATTTCATACAGGATTCAAATTAACAAAAATGTTTAATCTAATCTGATAGAAAAAGTGTTCCCAAATCTATATATGTTATACAAGTAGTCCCAATTTAAAAGTGGGTTATATTCCAAATTCTGTTTATAAATCAGTTGGGAAAACAAAAAACATGTCCAGCACTTATTTTTTTTAAGTAAAATCAGTTTAAAATTCGTTATGTGTCAAGGCTATCCCAAAAAATACATTTAATCCATAAAATAATGTACTATTATAATAATAGAGCTAGTAAGCCCTGTACCCTTGCAACTGGCAGCAGGGAGGGATAGAGTCATGAGGAAGACCTGAAAACAGTTATTGGGAAGGAGAGGAGCACTGTTCCGGCTTTGGTAGCACTGGGAGACCAAAAGCAATGAAAGAGTTTCAGCATTCCATGTTCTAAGTACACATATTTAGCAGGATAAATGAATTGTCCATAAATGAGCAATCAAGGACTACTTGTAAGAAAGTATCAAAACAACCCAGGAAGAATAACAGTACAAACCACAGAGAGGAGTAAATATTATGAAGCAAAGCACTGTTTCAGAGTTCTGAACTGAATGGTAAAGGATAACAGGTCTGCACTTCAATTATGTTAGGTAGATTACTGTGCAGAAGCTCCTAAGAGAATAAGGAACTGCCTTGTATTTGTTGCAAATTTTTCCATATACAGTTATCCCGGTATCCCTATAGTGACTAGAGCAAACCTACTGAATATCATACTATGGAACCCAGGGGAGTGCATTTCAGTAGGAAGCAACATAGTGTAGCAGTTAAGTGATGATAGTTCAGTATTGGGCACAGCTCACTTTGGCTAAGTTAACTTCTCTGAATTTCACCCTCCTTGTGGACCATACATAATAATGATCACACCATAGGATTAAAGTGAGGATTGAATGAAGTCATCCATAAAAAGCACCGATTCATCTATCAGTATATAGCACATACAATAAGTGGCCAGTACTGTAAATGTTATTGAAGAGGTGCCTAGCAGACAGTTGGGCCAAGGGTATCTTTACATAACAAAATTGGCATCATTCCCTTTCCACTTGATAAATAAAACTATCAGCTTGCCAAAAAAATCCATTCCAAAAATCTGCAAAATAGTGTTTCTTCCTTCCCCATGGGATTGCATTTCAAGTATGTATTATCTTATTTCTAAGCTTAATTACATTCCCTATTTGCACAAAGTCTGACACAACAAGAATGAAAAACCTTCCTCCAGCTCCCCTGGTTGCTAGGAAAGCACTCCATCACTGGGCTACATCCCAGTCATTTCTATTTTAAGACAGGACCTCACTAAATTACCCAGGCTGGCCTTGAACTTGCAATCCTCCTTCTGCTTCCTGAGATTACAGGTGTGTACCACCACATCTAGCAAAAACACTTTTTTAAATAACATATTTTACTGGTGACCAAGTATTTCCTTAGGAAATAAATTTCAGAAATGCTAATGTGAGTCCATGAGAACATAAAAAAGAAGAGTCCAAATTTTACCAAATATTTCTGGAGTTTTCCCCCATTCATTTGGTGTAGTTATTCTGTAGCTGTACTAACATTTTTAACTGTAGTAAGAGTTTAGGGCCAGGGATTTAGCTCAGTGGTTCCACCACCTGCCTCACAAGCCCAAGGTCCTGAGTTCAATCCCCGGTATCAAAAAAAAAAAAAGTTTAATAAGTCCTAGATATAAATTTTTCCATGAGCTTTCATAAGGAGAACTAAATACAATGAGTCTTTCATCCAGAATAATCACTGTTCCATGGATACATTCTGTGTACTTAAAAGATACCTCTTTAAAATAATAACTGAAAGGGGGTAGCTAAGCATTCCTGATGGAAACCTTCAGAAAATATATTATACATAGACTGCACTGATGAAGAGTAGTGTATACTGAATCTCCTCTCGATGATTCCTCATCAAGATCAATTTCTATTCTGTGCAATAAGACAGCATGCCCTCTGAAACTACTGAAGAGTGTGGGACTGTTTTTCTGTGTGAAATAACTGAAAATTACTATATTTTTACAGTTCTTCCTTCTAATGTTAGCTTGTGACATTTCATAATCAATAGCATCTTTCTTTTTTTCTCTTTCCAAAATATAAGATTAACTGGATGAGAGCCTGAGCTGACATCCACGATTCTCTCACACACATAAGTGTCTTTTTTTTACTCTTAATTTGCAAAACTGCCAGTAATACCGCAATAGTGGAAATCAGTCAGAATGCTGAGTTCCTGATAGGGAAGACCTCTGCTGAATACAAAACTGTCATGATTATATTCCCCAAAACAGGAGAGTAGAAACCCAATTGACAGAAACCCTTAAAATCAGAAAACACATTATCATGGCAAACCACATGAAGCAGTAATCAAAGGTTTCTATCGATCACCATGGAGATGCCATCTATGAGGGACTCATCTAAATAGCTCAGAAATTAAGCTTTGAACATTTTAGGACATGTGATACTATGACTTTCCCAGATATTCTAGAATCTTTACTTTTTTCTGTAAGTTGTTTTCCTGGCTCCTGCTGTATGAATACATCAAATCACCAGCCAAAATAAAGAAAATTAAATTTCTAAATAAAAGCCAATAAACTATTATATGGCTCTATCGAAACCATCTGTAACCAGGAACCAGCAAGATATATCTAGCTGACTATATTTGCAAGAGGACATAGAATATAAGCCACTATACTTTTAGTAAGCTTTCAAGCTCTGGTTAGGGGAATAGTCAGGGATGTTTGATATATTCATAAAGCTCAAGAAGAGAATTTAGCAACAATGCAAGGTGAGGACTACACATGTAAACTGACAAAGCATTCGAGGAATCTCTAATAAGGAACAAAAATCTTACTTTGTCTAAAGAATTGTAGAAAAATGGATGCACCTTGAAACGATAATGTTAAGTGAAGTAACTCAAGACACAGAAGCTTAAATATCATATGGCTTCTCTTATATGATAAACTTTAAAGTACAAAAGATAGATAATACAAAAAAGAGAGAGGTAAAAAAAGTACTGTAATCCAACACAGACAATGTATCTAAAAGTGTACCTTGACCTAGTACAATTGTCTTACATATTTTATATGTTTGTTGTCCTGTTAGTCTAGCTTTTAAACTGTATATATGACAATTAACTTTATAAGGTCTTATAAGCTAAATAAATAAATCTGATCCTGGAAAAAATAAAAGGGAGGGTAGAGGAAAGAGGAAAAAAATAACTGAAATGTATTATGTACACGTACCAATTCCCCACAGTGAATGTAATCATAATGTACTGCAAACATGTACTAATAAAAGTAAAAAAATAAAATTTAAAAAATCAGCTAATACAGAAATTGTTTCAAACAGCTATTATGTGTGCATAAAAACTATGCTCCAGGGCCAGGGATTTAATCGCAAGGTCCTGAGTTTGATCCTCAGTACCAAAACAACTATGTTCCAATGTAAAAATCAGGAAGATATTTGGAAATAGGGTTTTTTTTAATTATCATTTACCATAATCTTCAATAAAAGTATTATAAAACAATGAAAAAATAGTTTTAAATATTAAAAGAAACAACATACAATATTTTTTACCAAAAGCAGTATTGATACAAAGCCATGCTGTGCAGAAAAGTTAACATAGCCAGCCTAAGACTACTCTCTACTGAAGGTTTGTTTACAAAGGCACCCTGGGCTAATATCTGGGAACTTAAATTTGGGGAATGTTTCCACTACTCCCTAGTTTATAAGGGTATGTTCATTATACTTGCTTATGTGACCAATGTGGTTTACACTGAATATCTGCTTTACTTTGGGGAGTCTAGAATTTTCATGCATGCTAAACAGGAAGGGCCTACATTGCCAGGCCCCAGTAAAAAACTTGGGTAATGACTCTCTAACAGCCTTTTCTGAGCAAGAACATCTCACAGAAGATAGAAGAGAGCATTCTATGTGACCACTCTTGGGGAGACGGCAAAGCTGCCTACCCATAGATTCCTCCACTCTGCCTGTATAGTTTACCCCTTATGATCCAGTTGTGTGTCTGTACTATATCACAGTATCTTAGCTGTTGATGAAACTAAAAATATTCTAAGTCCTGAAAATCTTTTTAACAAATCCCCAAAAGTGGGGATGGTCTTACTAAGCTTCAACAAATATGCATACCATATATGTGGCATTGTGCTGTCTATGGAAGAGACAAATTTAAAAATGACTAATACATGGGTCCAACTCTCAAATTGTTTATTATCTAATGAGAAATTAGAGAATATATTGGCAACAGATATACTGATTATTCATTTGACATTTTAATGAGAATCTACTGTATTCCTGCTAATGTTAGTAATAACACAATGAGAATACAAAAATTAAACGCAGTACTTTTATGAATGGCCCTACTAATAAAACCCGTACACAAACAGTACTCTTGGAAATAACATTGCCTGAAATATTAAAAACGGCCATTGTGTTATATTGAGCAGCTGTATTTGATTTTTGTTCAAAGAGAAGTTTTCCATCTTTATCTACTTTCATTATTTATATAATAAAGGAATTATTTATGAAAAAAAAGATGTTAACTATCCCATCATGGACATTATCATTTTCTCTGAACTGTAATTTGACTTGTACAATTTATATACTTCCCTGGGTAATAATAGGCATGTTAACTATCCTTAGAGTATTTTGAAGGGAGGGTGGTAGGCCCTAAGTCTTGCCAGGCCCTTTAAATGTGTATTGTAGGAGCCTCTCAAGAATTTATCAACTAAGCATCAAACACTGTGCAAAATTCATTTGATATAGAAATATACAGTCTTAATCTTCAAGGATCCATAGTCTCCTAAAAGAGATACAGAAATAAACAAATCATAATCAAGATTACAGGTCTGAGCAGCTTACATGAGAGGATGACAATGTAGATGAGAAGTATGTAAGTAATAATATTGAACATTAGATACCATAAATGTTAGAAAACAAATGTGTGAGAATGAACTAACAACTATAACACCTGAGTGATGGCATCTTAAAATTAGCTGAAAGATTATTACTCCTAAGCATGCTTTAAAATACACATTTTCCTTTAAGTACTAAAACAAAACATACTTACATATCAAAATAAATAAAATTAGAAAACCATTTTATCAATATATAAAATTATATGATACAAAAGCTAGTATAAAACATTATTTGAAAATAATGTCTATCATCTTCATCAACCAAATTGCTGAGTAAATTAAACTAAGCCCTGTGTATATCTTCAAAAAATATCCAATTTTACAGTATTATTATTAGAAAAACTTCCAACATTGAAAGATATGTTTCTATTCAATTTGACATTGAGTTAAAAAAGAAGCCTAATTTTTAAACCAATTTCCTTTAAACCAACAAAAAAACAATGTTTATGGAAGGGAAATAAATCTTGAAATTACTTTAAATCACTTCATTAAATTTAAACCTCTTTACCTTAAAAAAACCACTAATTTTTTTCTTTACACAGAATATTACAATCTCCTATCTTGGAGGACTTCAGAAATATATTAGTTCAAAATCCATTTCTTGGTTCCCACTGAGATTTAAATTACCTGAATCTAACAGCCTCACTGCAAGAGTTTTATTCCATGGCTTATAAGTTGAACCCACCAGCATAACATCTATATTTTATATATGTAAATTCCAGAGGTATACTGTAAATTCATAACATTGACAACACAGGTTGCCTAAAAGATTGGTACTGCTACTGAAACAAATACACAAAATGACAGAGGAAGTAGCCATAATTTTTCCTGCTTGCCTATTTTACTGTGGTAAACGTGGAAAAAATGGAGATAGTCTAGAGCACAAAACTAAGATAGCAGCTGAAAGCAGTATAAACCATAAGAAACAGAAATATTTGCATATAAATCAAAGCAAGCAATAAGGCTTACATCATGGTACGCAATAAAAAATTATTTTATTACAGAAGCTCCAGCTTGCGTACTAGTTTCGATTATTACATTTTCTAAAATTTGCCACTGGCAAAATTAAAAAGAAAATTTACTAGCAATAACATGTATCACATTGACCAGAGTTCTCCTTTACCCTTGAATTCTTCCTAATACCATAAGGAGTATATTCTGCAAAACAAAATATTTAATTATTAATAAAGTGAAAGGAATAGGGTCATCAGCAGTGAAAATAAAGCCTGCAGAGGAGTTTCAGCTTCACCTGTTTCCTCTGTTAAATAGCTATGCAAATCACATTGGCAGAGCTCATCATTATGTTGGTTACCAGTTTTGATATCAAAAAACTCTGCTTAAACAATTATGGCTATTCACAACAGCTGTGACTAATTCCAGGGTCTAATTACCTGAAGCCCCTTGCTCCACAATACATTAATTACTCCCTGATAATCAGGTGAGCACTTTCAGTACTACAGCAACTTCTCTGGAGCTTATCAAGTGGACACTGAGTTCATTTTGGCTGCCAAATTCCTGATGACTACCACACGAAATAGCTTTTATAATACGGAAAAGTATGAAATTTCACTGATGGCAACGGGAGACTTGTTCCCCATGTTCTGTGGAAAAGGGCTTGCAGGTCCAATCACATCTTGGATCAAGTCCCTTAGTTTCTTCAACTCTGTCTTCAAACATACCCAGGTGTCTTCCACCTTTTAAAAGTCTTTCCTGGACTCTGATCACTTCCTGTTCTCTGTGCTCCTCAAGGATATTTTTCTTGGCTCCTCCATTTGTTCCACTGCTCCAATTCATCTTTCTGCTTTCTAAACATGAACTCTCCCAATATAGTCTTTGCATTCTTTTCTGTCTCCTCTCTCTCCAATGAGAACCCCAAATTCCCTAGGGTTTACATTATGCCTCCTGTATGAGGAATGCTATGGACTGAATGTCTCCTCCAAAACCTCTGTTGACAATTGGTTGTAGTTATGGTCAAATTAGGAGGCGAGACCTATGGGAACTCTCAGAGTTCTAGTGGGTGGAAAATTACTGTTATAAAATGGCAAGTTTGGCCTACTTTGCTTCTTTGTCCTTCTGCCTTCTGCTACATGAAGACACTGTATTCCTCCCCCTCTGAAGTATACAAGAAGGCCTGCACAAAATTCTGCTGGCTTTTAGCATCCTGAACTGTGAAAAAATAAATTTCTGTTCTTTATAAATTACCCAGTCTCAGATCTTCTGTTAGAGTAGCACAAACAGAACAAGACACAGACTCACAAAGTAACTCTTGCTCTCCCCTTTTATCTAATTTCTATTCAGTTTCTCTAACAGCTTAGCAGGTATCTCTACTTATATTTGACTATTTCTACAAAACAAATCCATTTTTCTGTGTAAAACCACATCTTTTCTCTTCCCTAGTAACAACCATAACAGTGACTGACCTAGAAACATACCCTGTAAGTAGATACTATTTTTGTCATCTCATTTTACAGATGAGAAGTCTATGACAGTTATACAAATAAAACTTAATTCAGTCATTTAATTGTTGATACTTATAGTAATGTTTTCACATGGGTTTCAAAAAGATGGACACAGGATCCTTCTCCTGAAGTACCAAAGTTAAAAGGACCGGGTTATATTTTAATCAATATTACCAATTCCATAAATCTACAAGAAATCAAAGACTAGAATATGTTTCTTGATTCAATACAATGGACATTGAAAAAACTTAAATGAGGCCATAATATGGATCTTAACATTTTAATAAAAATGGTTTACTCATAAAGATGGCACACATATTCATCTTGTTGCTGTATTACACTTATCAATGTGAGAGCATTTTATATCCATAATTATGTAATCTGTTTTGTTATTTGCAAAGAAAACTGATACATTTATGTGGGGAATTAAAATCTCAAGCAGCCAGAAAGCAGATCAATAAAGCTAAATATCCCCCAACACACACCTAGAAATCAGTCGGGAATGAGACATTTTAGGAAGAAATATTCTAGAGAAGTAGAACCTTCCATTCCAACCCATCTCTTTTAAGGTGTTTGGTAAAACATTCTCTGTCTGTTTACAATGTAGTACTATTATACTTGTCAATGATCTGAACATATTACAATAGGCTAAATATATGACTGGAACGTTCAGAGGCAGATGGATGGTTACTAAAGTCAAATGAATAACCGATGTGTGATACAGGTTCTACATTCATACAATATCCTTAGAAATTATAAAGATACCAGTAGTACAGGTGGGTGGGGTGGGTTTATAGGCATAAAACAAAGACATACATACACACACAAAAAAATAGAGGAGTGATTTCCACACAGAGAATGGAGGAAACTTTTTTCAGTGACAAGTCCCTGTCCTCAGAATCAAAACTCAGAGGTAGCAGCGCAGGCTTAAACTGATGAAATTCCCAAATGCAGCTAGCTCCCACAGAGGTGACGCTATGTGACTCTTTGCTCCTTGACCTGATGGTATACAGAGATCATCTATATAGGTATTTACTACACTGCTCCCCATACAACTATCTCAGTCACTACTTCTAAGGACCACAAGAACATTGTTACCATCGCCTCCAGTTTGCATCTGTGAATGATTGCTTCTATTGTCTGCAAGCCATCAATGTGATAGTCTCGACGTCTCTCCCTTCTTAGTGTCTTAAGTTTTCTTTCTAGTTTCCGTCAGAGAAGGCTAGGCTTTTGAAATCAGTTACCAACCAAAACATGCCTTTTGCTCTTGTCATGTAACTCTTGGGTCTTCCTTGGCCTCACTATTCTCTCTCCCTCTCTCCCTCCCCTTGTTCTCCTATTTTAGATACAACTCAGATATCCCAGGCTTTTCCCTCTACCACAATAGATTCTTGTCCCACCCTTTATTAATCCCACCCTTGGCTTACTAGGATTTCACTGTCATCTGATTTTATGCATTGGTCGCTTAAGATGAAATAATCCCTTTTGCAGAAATGAAATACTTTAGATCAGTACAACTACATTTTTCACCAAGTAAAGCCCTCAATTGATAAAAATATATTGAAAACTACAAAACGTGACCCTTACCCTGGTTAGAGTGAAGGAAGTGAAATCTACCGAACGAGTATGTGTAGTGATGGTTTACTCTAACACTAGCCCAAGCAAACTGTAAGCTATATGGAGCTTTTTCCACTTTTGCTCCTTGCCCTGTCTCTACCATATAGAAAAGTACCTGGCATATTCAGGAATCACTCAATAAATATTTTAAACAAACAAATAAAAGAAGAAATAATGAGGATATAGAGTGGGCTTATGTAACATTAAAAAGCAGTACTAAAGTGATAAATTCATACCTTACAAATTGGGGAAGATTGTGTATATGCAAAATTGCTACACAATCATTCTTATATATCAACTTTGAGTAGTATTAACATTTTTCTTAAATTTAAGTCTATTATATAAATATGTATTTTAACACATCTAACTGTTAGTTTAGGCTATTTCCAACTCAGAGTTGTCCAATATACTCTTTTACCTGAGCTGAGGTATTCCCACACATAACAAAGCTGCAAATGGAATCTTCAAGAATGGATTAATACCTAGAAAAAGACAATGAAGGTCACAACTCCATGAGGCCCAATAGAGCGAAGCCACCAGGCAAGGCAAGAAACTAAAGGGAAAGGGGAAAAATAAAACATAAAAGAGCCAACAACAGTAAAACATCATGACAAGGATGAGTCAATATCTATCAATTATAACCATCAATGTTAATGGCCTCAATTCACCAATCAAAAGAAACAGCTGGCAGAAATGGATTAAGAGGCAAAATCCAACAATATTCTGTATACAAGAAACATACCTAACTCAAAGAGAAATTCATAGACTGAAAGTAAAAGGATAGAAAACAGTTCTCCATGCAAAAGGAACCCAGAAAAAAGCAGGGGTAGCAATCTTATTTGCAGACAAAGTAGATTTCAAACCAAAACTAAATAAGAGAGACAAAGATGGTCACTACATCCTTGTGAAGGGAACAATCCAAGAGGAAGAGATGACAATCATAAATATATATATGCACCAAATACGAATGCACCCAACTATACAAAACAAATATTAAAGGACATGAAAAACCAAATAAGCACTAATACAGTTGTACTGGGGGATCTCAATACCCCACTATCACAAATAGACAGATCATCTAGACCAAAAATTAACAACAAAATTCTAGAACTGAACCAAGCCATTGAATAAATGGACTTAATAGATGTTTACAGAGTGTTCCATCACACAAAATCAGAATACACATTCTTTTTGACTATGCACAGGTCATTCTCCAAAATAGACCACACGTTAGCTCACAGGACATGTTTAAGTAAATGTAAAAGAATTGAAGTTACCTTCTCCATATTATCAGACCATAGTACAATAAAATTGGAGATAAATAACGTAAGAAACTGCAAAACTCCCACAAACACATGGAAATTGAATAACACCCTCCTGAACAACCAATGGGTCACAGAGGAAATTAAAGAAGAAATTAGACAGTTTGTACAAGACAATTTCTACAAGATAATGCCAGTACAACATACAGGAATCTAGGGGACACAATGAAAGCAGTTCTACGAGGGAAATTCATAGCACTGAATGCCCATATTAGAAAAACAGACAGAACTCAAATATACAACCTAAAGCAGAACCTCAAGCTCCTAGAAAAAGAAGAGGGTAACAAACCCAAAGCCCACACAAGAGAGGAAATTATAAAGATCAGGGCAGAAATCAATGCAATGGAGACTCAGAGAACAATACAAAAAAAAGAGTTGGTTTTTCAAAAGAATAAACAAAATCGATAAACCTTTAGCCAACTTATCAAAAAAAGGAAAGAAAAGACTCAAATCCATGCAATTAAGAATGAAAAAGGTGAAGTCACAACAGACCCAGCAGAAATCGAGAGGATCATCAATACATACTTCGAGAATCTGTACTCTAATGGAAAACACAGAAGAAATGGACAGATTCCTAGATACATACGAATTCCCAAAGTTAAATGAAGAAGATATAGACAATCTAAACAATTACAATGAGTGAAATTGAAAATGTAATAAAAAATTTACCAGCAAAGAAAAGCCCAGGTCCTAATGGCTTCACTGCTGAATTCTACAAAACATTTAGAGATAAACTATGGGCATTACTCTTTAAACTCATCAATGAAATTGAAAAGGAAGCAATACTTCCAAATTCATTCCTGGAAGCAAGGGTTACTTTGATTCCATAACCAGGGAAAGATGCAACCAATAAAGAGAACTACAGGCCAATCTCCCTAATGAACATAGATGCAAATATCCTCAAGAAGGTACTGCCAAACAATACAAAGGGTCATCAAGAAGATCATACACCCTGACCAAGTCGGATGTACCCCAGGGATGCAAGGATTGTTCAACATACGTAAATCAATAAATGTAATACACTATATTAACAGAGCCAAGGACAAAAACCATATGACCATCTCAATACATGCAGAAAATGCATTCAACAAAATCCAACACCCCATCATTCATGACAAAACCTCTATGGAAAATTTCAATAGAAGGTCTTTATCTCAACCTGATTAAGGCTATCTGTGAAAAAACAACAGCCAACATCATACTAAATGGTCAAAAACTGAAAACTTTCATGCTAAAATCAGGAACAAGACAAGGATGCCCACTATCACCACTCCTGTTCAAAATATTTTGGGAAACATTGGCCACAGCAATTAAAAAAGAGAAAAAAATAAAAGGAATAGTGATAGGAAAGGGAGAAGTTAAACTGTCATTATTTGCTGACGATATGATACTTTATACAGAAGATCCAAAAAACTCTGCCAAAAGACATCTAGACCTAATTGACAGATTCAGTGGAGTAGCTGAATACAAGGTCAACACTCAAAAAACAATAGCCTTCTGGTACACAAATAACAGACTCACTGAGAGAGAAATTAGGGAAACAATTCCTTTTACAACAGCATCCAAAAAAATGAAATATCTAGGAATCAATCTAACAAAGGAACCAAAAGACCTCTACACTGAAAACTACAGCACCCTGAAAAAAGAGATCGAAGAGGATATAAGAAAATTGAAAGACATCCCTTGTTCCTGGGTAGGAAGAACAATATAGTGAAAATGGCCATACTTCCAAAACTGCTATACAGATTTAATGCAATGCTGATTGAAATTCCAACAATATATTTCACAGAACTAGAGAAAATAATCCAAAAATTCATTTGGAACCAGAAGAGACCTAGAAGAGCTAAAGCAATTCTAGGCAAGAGACATGGCTGAGGGTATCACAATCCCCAACTTGAAACTATACTGCAAAGCTACTGTGATAAAAACACCATGGTACTGACAAACAAACAGACCCGAGGATCAGTGGAATAGATTAGAAGATGCTGAAATAATACCAGAAATACTCAGCTACCTCATCTTTGACAAAGGAGCCAACCACCCTCACTGGTGGAAAGATAACCTCTTTAATAAATGGTGTTGGGAAAACTGGATTTCAACCTGCCAAAGATTAAAACTAGACCCATATCTATCACCATGCACTAAACTAAAATCGAAGTAGTTTAAAGATCTAAATATTAAGACAGAAACACTAAACTTGCTGGAAGATAAGTTAGGTACAACTCTTGAACACATTGGCACAGGAAAAGACTTTACAAACAAAACCTCAGTAGCACAGGAACTAGCATAAAGAATCAACAACTGGGATCTCATCTTATTGAAAAGCTTCTTCACTGCAAGAGAAACCACCAACAGAGGTTAACAGACAACCTACAATGTGGGAAAAAATTTTTAACAGCTATACCTCAGACAAAGGACTACTATCTAGAATATATAAAGAACTGAAAAAAAATCAGACTCCTCCAAATTCAAAGACCCAATTCAAAAATGGGCATCTGAAATGAACAGACATTTGTCAGACAACGAAGTAAAAGCAGCAAATAAACATATGAAAAAATGTTCAACATCACTGGTCATTGGAGAGATGCAGATGAAAACAACACTGAGATTCCACCTCACCCCAGAAAGAATGGCTGCTATCAAGAAATCAAGCAATAACAAATGCTGGTGGGGCTGTGGGGAGAAAGGAACCCTTCTCCATTGTTGGTGGGAGTGTAGACTGGTGCAACCACTGTGGAAATCAGTATGGAGATACCGCAAAGAACTAGGCTTAGAGGTCCCATTTGACCCAGCTATTCCCCTGTTGGGTATCTTCCCCAAAGAATTAAAAGAATCATACCGCAGCGATATATGTGCACCTATGTTTATAGCAGCACAGTTCGTAATAGCTAACGTTTGGAAACAGCCCAAGTTTCCAACAACTGGAAACTGGATAAAGAAGATGTGGGTTTTTTTATAAAATGGAGTACTACTGAGACATAAAGAAAGAGAAACTAGGGCTGGGGATTTAGCTCAGTGGTTTCACCTCCTGCCTGGCAAGCGCAAGGACCCCAGTTCGATCCCCGGTACCAAAAAATAAAATAAAAATAAAATAAGAAAGAGAAACTAGAGACATTTATAGCTAAATGGATGCATATTGAGGCCATACTCGTAAGTGAAATAAATAGGACACATATATGTAAATACCGAATAGTTTCTCTGGTGTGAGAAATTGAAAGTGTAAATAAGGATTAAAATGATTAAAATGAATGATTGATAATTTGAAATAGGAAGAAAAGGTTCAAAGGAGTAGGGAAAGTGGGAGGGGAAGGGGAAAGGAAAGAAGGGAATGGAAAAACTATGAGAAAAGGAAAAAATGGAAACAAAGTCTTTGTAAATAGGGAAGGGAGCACAGGGAATGGGGAAAAAATAAGAACCAAGATACATCATGTACAGGTACAATTACCCAATGATAAATTTAAACATATTGTATACCTAAAATGTAACAACAAAAGAATTTAAGCAAAAAAAATTTTTTTTTAAAGAATGGATTATTAGTTATTCCTTACATAAGCAAATTATCTCATGTTCTGCCTTTATCCATAAAATGTCTCTCTATGCTTAGGTACTCTTTTTCTTTTTATTTATGTAAGATTTCTATGATAATAGTTTGAATCCAGATCTAAAGAATAACATTAGCAATGAAAAAATGTGAATGAAAAATTATTTTTGCACTAAGAGACAGCAAGTAATTCTTATGTAATGAAACTTCAGCAATGCTTTATCCTAGTTACTCAGAGTAAGCTAATCAGGGAGGGGAAGGAGAAGTAATTGAGATGTGTTATGTACATATACCAACTCTCCATGATGAATGTAACCATTATATACTGCAAACATGTGCTACTAAAAAAAGTACATTTGTAATTTACATGGTAAGTATGCCCATAACCCTTATCCAGGAGCTGTTCTGTTTTTTCCTCCAGAAGAAAGTATTAGGTGCAATGGAATTTGAAATACTGAAATGTAAAATGTGACACATTTAGTTACTGCTGTGGTCATATTTGGACCTTACTTATATATACTGCTGAATAATACTTCTGAATATTTGAAGCATTAAAAATCTACTGTAGAGACTTCCAGCAAGATGGTAGAGTGATAAGCAGCATCCAGTCAGCCTCTCTGAGACACTGGAATATAACAGCTTTAGAAAGAAAAGGAGGGAGGTGGATCCCCAGGACCCAGGAAAGATCTTAAGAGAGGATTGGGGCCCACTGGGAAAGGGAAGACACAGACCTCAATAAAGGAAAAGGACATTGCAAACTACACTTTCTCTTTGACTCCCAGGTCATGGTGTGAAAGAGGAGACTCAAATCTACAGAGACACAGTGAAGATAGGGCACCCCATAAGCCTCCACAGGGTAACATACCAGTGGAATGGAGCAGTTAATGCTGTGAACCACAATAGCTGGTGAGTGACTCCAGTCCAGGTGTCCCCTGGTGAGGGAGCTTGGCTAGACACCGTTTTAGGGAGGGGCCAACTTAACCCAAGACTCAGAGCAGCCATAGTGTTGGCTTCATCTCAGTGCTTCCAGTGACTGGGTGAGACAAAACTGTGGGAGGCACCCAGGGTCAGGGAGTGGAAGTCAGGACAGCAAAAGACACCCAGAGTGTTGTAGTCTGAACAACTAAGGCCCTAACCCCACAACCAGAGACCAGGATCAGCTTGAACTTCTGTGGAGCTTGAATCATCAGAATTGGCATCCTGCCCTATTCCTGCTCCAGGCTTGTTGGGATTATCCAGTACCCTGCCCTAATACTACTGCAGGCTTTCTGGGATCATCCAGCATGGATCTGGGCTCTGTTTGACTCCTTTGTCTATCAGAGATAGCAAAGACACATCCTAAATGGGACGCAACCACAGAGTTATAGACCCCAGTAGATACAAACAGGTTTGAAATCACAGAGAAATCTTTTTCTCTTTTTTATTTTTGTTTCTCTTTGCTTTTTTTTCTTTTTGCTTGATTTTTGTTATTTTTTTCATGAGTGTGAACATTGCTTTTTAGTTAAGTGAAGCATACAAAACTCTAATTAGGCGTGATCTGAAAAAAAACTATACCAAGGCATATAAGAGTTAAAATTCCAGAAATCCAACACAAGAACAGAATATTAAAAGCCGTTAGAGAAAAGGAACAAATCACCTTTAAAGGAAAGCCCATCAGAATCACAGCAGACTTAACAACACAAACCTTTACGTCAAAGAGAGCTTGGAGTGAAGTATTTCAAGCCCTAAAAGAAAACAGCCTCCAACCCGATTGATGTACCCTGCAAAACTATCTTTCAAAATTGATGGAGAAATAAGATACTTCCATGATATAGAACATCTCAAGAAATTCATGACTACCAAACCAGCACTCCAAAAACATCTGAAGGATATTCTAGAAGAAAACAACAATTCCATGAATGCCAATAGAATTAATCCACCAGGCAAACCAAGCAATTAAGCAGAGGGGAAACACAAAAAAAAAACAGCAACAGGAAGATAATATGAAAAAGATAAGTCAATACATATCAGTTATAACCATCAATGTAAATGGTCTCAATTCACCAATCAAAAGAAACAAATTAATAGAATGAATGAAGAAAGATCCAACAATGTGTTGCATACAAGAAACACATTTAACTAAAAAAGAAATCCATACAATGAAATACAAAGGTTGGAAAACAATACTCTATGCAACAGGAATGCAGAAAAAAAGAGTAGTTGTTCTATTTGCAGACAAAGTGGACTTCAACCACTTCTGATCAAGAGGACAAAGAAAGTCAAAACATACTTGTTAGGGTAACAATCCAAGAGGAAGAGCTAACAATCATGAACACATATGCACAAAATACTAGCTCACCCAACTATATAAAAAAAAATTAATGGATATGAAAAATTAGAAAAGCACTAATACCATTGTAATGAAGGACTTCAATACCTCACTGTTACAAGTCAACAGACCAACTAGACAAAAAATCAATAAAGAAATATCAGAGCTGCACCAAACCTTTGAACAAATTGACTTACTAGATATCTACAGAGTGTTCCACACCACAACAACAGAATACACATTCTTCTCAGCTATACAGGGTATTTTCTCCAAAACAGACAACATACTAGCCCATAGAACATGCTTAATGAATGCAAAGGAACTGAAGTTATCCCATGCATATTATCAGATCACAGTGCAATAAAATTGGAAATCAATGACAAAAGAAACCACAAAAACTGAATAAACACATGGAAATTAAGTAACAGCATCCTGAACAACCAATAGCTTAGAGATGAAATTAAAGAAGAAATTAGACAGTTTCTACAATTAAACAATGAGGCCAATCCAACATACTGGAACTTATGGGATGCAAGGAAAGCAGTCCTATGAGGGAAATGTATAGCAGTGGATTCCCACATGAGAAAAACAGATCAAGATCCAATAAATAACCTAATGTTGAACTTCAAGATTCTAGAAAAAAAGAAGAACTAATTAAACCAAAAGTGCATATGAAGGAGGAAATTATAAAGAACAGAGCAGAAATTAATGCAATTGAGACTATGAAAATGAAGAACCAATGAATCGAAGAGTTAGTTTGTTGAAAGATTAAATAAAATAGACAAAACCTTAGCCAACCTTATCAATAAAAGGAAAGAAAAGATTCAAATTCATGCAATTAGGAATAAAGGGGGGAAATCTCAACAGATCCTATAGAAATCTAGCAAATCAAAACCTACTTTAAGAACCTGTTCTCTAATGAGATGGAAAACACAGAAGAAATGTATAGATTCCTTTATATATATGAATTACCAAAGCTAAATAACAAGATATAAAAATTCTAAATAACCCAATATTGGCCAGTGAAATTGAAGGTATAATTAAGAAACTACCAACAAAGAAAAGTCCAGATCCTGACAGATTGACTACTGAAATCTACAAAAAATTTATATAAGATCTAATGCCACTACTCCTCAAACTCTTTAATGAAATTGAAAGGGAAACAATACTTGCAAAGTCATTCTTGGAAGCAAGTATTACCTTGATACCAAAACCAGACAAGGATTCAACCAAAAAAAAGAGAACTACAGGCCTAAGTCCTTAATACACATAGATACAAAAATCCTTAATAAGATACTGGTGAAGACAATGCAGCAAGTCATCAAGAAGATTATACATCATAACCATGTAGGATCCATCCCAGGGATACAAGAATGGTTCAACATATACAAATTAATAAATGTAATACACCACATTGACAGAACCAAGGACAAAAATCATAATATCATCTCAATACATGCAGAAAAAGCATTTGATACAAGTCCAACACCCATTCATGATAAAAACCCTACAGAAAATTGGTCATTATCTCTATCTGATAAAATCCATCCATGTCAAACCAATGGCCAACATTATACTAAATGGAGAAAAGCTGAAATCGTTCCCTCTAAAATCAGGAAAACGACAAAGATATCTACTATCACCACTTCTGCCCAATATAGTTCTCAAAATATTAGCTAGTGCAATTAGAGGAGAAAGAAATGAAAGGAATAAGGATAGGAAGGGAAGAAGTTAAACTATCATTATTGGGCCAGCAATTTAGCTCAGTGGTTCTGCCGCCTGCCTCACAAGAACAAGATCCCGTTCAATCCTTGGTACCAAAAAAAAAAAACCAAACTATCATTATTCTCATGACATGATACTCTACATGGAAGACCCCAAAACCTCCACAAAAAAAAGACACCTAGATTTAATAGGAGGATACAAAGTCAACACTCAAAACTCAATAGCATTTCTGTACACAAACTAACAGAGAGAAATTAGGGAAACAACACCTTTCACAATAGCATCAAGAAAAATAAATTACTTAGGAATCAATCTAATGAAGGAAGCAAAAGACCTTTACATTGAAAGCTACAGTACTTTGAAAAAAGAGACCAAAGAGGATAACAGAAAATGGAAAGATATTCCTTGTCCTTGAATAGGCAAAACTAATATAATCAAAATGCCCATACTTCCAAAACTGTTACACAGATTTAATGCAATCTTGATCAAAGTACCAATAGCATACCTCACAGAACTAGAGAAAACAATCCTAAAATTCATTTGGAACCAGAAGAGACTTAGAAAAGCAAAAGCAATCCTGAGCAACAAAGACAAGACAGGAGGCATCACAATCCACAACTTGAAATTATACTACAAAGCTACTATGACAAAAACAGCATGGTACTGGCAAAAAATACAAACCTAAGAATGAGTGGAACAGGTTAGAAGATGCAGAAACAACTCCAAACACAGCCACCTTAATCTTTGACAAATATGTTTTTTAGTTTACAAAATGTTTCATAACTTATTAAGATAGCCAATTGCAGATAAAGAGACCTGAGCTCAAAAAGGTGCAATGTTATACTCCAAATCACCCAGCCATTAAGAAATAGAGCCCTGACTAAATGTCAGGCCTTTAACATCAAATGCTATAATGTTATCATGTATGCTTTAAGCATCGACTTTGTGTGGTACTTTTCCCATGGGTATGATTCACTTTGTGCACCAAGCTATAAGCAAAAACAAACAGAGAAAATCTCCAGATGAACATTCCGGATGTTCATGGACGATGTGATCAACAGCTACTTTTCCTAGATAATGGGAAAAGAATTTGGGGTTGGGGGACTCCTCCTTTTTTTTTCAGTCACATCTGTAAACAAAAGTCACAATCATCAATAGAAGTGGCACCACTGAAACTAAAGAAACAGCCTTATTGTTTTGCTACTCTGCCTGCCATGAACTGTTTCTCTTCTGCAACGGACATTCATCTACCATGCCACCCTGAATTTGAGTAAGCTGATTATGGACTGAAACCTCTACAAACTGTGAGCTAAATAAACCTTTTGTCCTTTAAAAAAAAAAACACACACAAACACATTGAGTAGAATGAGAACATTTAGATTGGGTACATTATCCAGTAATGTAACAGTTCTGAAATCCCAAATTACAGACAATTTAGAAGCAATTAAAAAGAAGACAACACTAACTGGGAAAGTTAAAGGACATAAGAAGCAGCTGAGGGGCCACTTCAACCTACAAGTACCCTAGCAGAGACTATACCAGTGGTGCTGAACCTATGAGATGTGTGCCACAACCGGCTGTTGGTATCATTAAAAACTCAAAAAGGTTCACCACCACTGGTATGGGTGATGATAAGCAATAGTCCTCTGTGGAAGTAGTAAACTCATCAAGAGAAAAGGAACCTAAATTGTAATAGGAGAAATTTAATTTATTTATTCATTCATTGATTTATTGTACTATTGGGGATTTAATCTGGAGCCTCACTACAAGACCTCTACCACTGAACTACATGCCCAGCCCTTATTTAACATTGTTAAATTCTGAAACAGGGTCTCACTAAGTTGCCCAGGCTGGCCTCCAGCTCTCAATCCTCCTGCCTGAGCCTCTTCAGTAGCTGGAATCATAGGCAGGCATGAGCAACCATGCATGGCTTAATTTTATTCTTGGAGAAAAAGAGAAGATGTTACAATGCTGAACCATATTTCCAAAGGAAGAGGACTCTGTTTTGAAAAAGCAGCTTTCTGATTGCACTTTATGTACAGTGCAGTGTCAGAGAAGTTGTGAATATTGTGTAGCAACTGAGCAAAAGAATGCTTAATTATTGTATTGTTGATACAGCCTAATGTGTTTAAATATGTCTAAGGTGTATTAAGACATGGCCCTTGCCCTCTAAGAGCTTATAAGCATTTTAATTGCACAGTATTAATTAAACAAAACTAATGTTAATTGAAAGTAATTATAAAAGGCAAGAGTACATAAAAAAGGTGAATATATAATCTATTTTAGACACAGGGAAAATGGTTTAGAAAAAACTATAGACCATTGCTAAAAGTGGAAGTATTTCAATTACTTATATTTGGTATCTAATATGGTAGCATCTTTTCCTCACATTAATGTATCACAGTATCATCTGTTTATCTGCACTGATGTTACCTGTTTGCAAATACCTGCTACAAAAGTACAAAGATCATTTCTGCTCATTTGTTTCTGGCTACTAGAGTAACATGTGCACAAAGGTATTTTATTCTCGGTAACACAGCAGCTTTTCCATGGTCTATCTCTGTGTTATGAGTATGAATGCTGAATGTAAGAATTCTCTAGCTCCTTTACTATGTGTGAACAAGTGATTATTTTCCACTTAATTATATTATTTCATTATCCCAGGTTGTATTCATTGTTATATTCACTGTTGACCATAATACACAACTACCTGAAATCCACCAAATCTTAGGCACTGGTAAGGCACCAATGGGGCCCAACTCGGAAGGCTTTGGGAATGAATTCAAATTCTGACACTGGGGCCAGGGATTTAGCTCAGTGGTTCCGTTGCCTGCCTCACAAGCACAAGGTCCTGAGTTCAATCCCCAATACCAAAAAAAAAAAAAATTCTGACTTGCCCACATATTTATTTACTATGTAATCCCATATAATATACTTACTTTTCTAAACCTCATTTTCCTCATCTATATGATAGGGGCAATAACTGTTATGAGAATTAAATTAGTTTTCAAACAGAACCTCCTTAGCAGAGTTCCTGGCACTTGATGCTCTCAAAAGTTAGCTATTATTAATTACTAAATGCAAGAAAATGAATACTATATTAGTTTGCTAGGGCAGCTGTTATGGTTTGTGTCTAGATGTCCCCTCAAAGCCTCATGCAGTCATAGGTGGGACTTTTTCAGAGGTGGCTAGATCTAGAATGTGTGATGCTAGGATTAAGGGCGTGTGATAATTAGTCCACTGATTGGTTTGGCAAAAACCCTAAGCCTGATAGCCTAGATAGAACACAAAATGGACAGAAACAAGCTGCTACTGTCGCTTGTCTCTTGTTTGCTTCCCTACCTTCTACCTGGCATAAACTGTTTCTCCTCTGTAATGCCTGTCTGCCATGCCACCCTGCCTTGGAGCCAGAAAAATATGGACTGAAACCTCTACAAAATGAAGTAAACTTTTCCTCCTTTAACTTTGGGTGTTGGGTATTTTGTCTCAGCAGTGACAAAAGTAACTAAGATAGCTGCCAAAACAAAATACCAAAGTCTGGATCATTTATACAGCAGAAATTTATTTTCTAACAGTTCTGGAACTTAAAAATTGAAGATTAAAGTATCAGCAGGTTTGGTTGTTTCTGAAGTGTGTGTGTGTCTGTGTGTGTGTGTGTGTGTATGTGTGTCTTTCTATCTTTGTCTGCTTCCAAATCTCCTTATCAGGATATTAGTCAGACTGCTTTACACCTACCTTAACCGTCTCATTTTAACTTAGTTCTTCAAAGACCCTATCTCCCTCCAAATACATTCACATTTTGAGGCACTTGGGCCGGGGATTTAGCTCAGTGGCTCCACGCCTCCCTGGCAAGCACAAGGTCCTGAGTTCGATTCTCGGTACCAAAAAAAAGTTAAGAGATTGTGAGGCACTGGGCATTAGGGCTCTCACGTGTGAAGGAGGGGTGTCATAATTCAGCCCACACACATATACCTTTTCACATTCTAGGTAAAGACACTCCACACAATAAAAATCTTAAATTATTTGGGAGAAAGGCCTCAGTTCTCTTGTGATACTTCTCAGCTTTCTAACACAGAAGGAACCTATTTAAGCTCATGTAACTTTGAAAGGATATACAGATAGATGGTAAAGAGGGACACATATATACTGTATATTCATACTATATCTAGAATACAGATGTACATCACACTTTGTAGAACAGTTCTCTAAATGCATAACCACATTGCCAAAAAAAGCATCATCATCAATAAAAATAAATGATTTATGTAAAGTGTACATAGTAGTTACTGTTCTCAAAGCATAAAAATCTCATTGTACACACAGTTACTTTCTCTTTAGATCACCAGTTCATTTAAGAAAAGAATAATATGTTAATAGACGTTAACACAGAAACCAGATCAGCATAAAAACTGAACCAGAAAGCTTTTAATACTTTCAATTGATGCTGTTAAATTCAAATGGAACCAGAAGAGACTCAGAATAGCAAAAACAACCCTGGGTGACAAGAGCAAAGCAGGGGACATCAAAATCCCAGACTTGAAGTTATATTGCAAAACTACAGTGATAAAAACATGGTATTGGCACAAAAACAGACATAAGGATCAAAGGAACAGAACAGAGGATGGAGAAACAACCCTAAGTACAATCAACTATGATATTTGACAAAGGGGCCAAAAACATACAGTGGTGGAGAGATAGCCTCTTTAATAAATGGGGCTGAGAAAACTGGCAATCTACATGCAGAATATTGAATCTAGACCCATATCTCTCTCCATGTACTAAACTAACATTAAAATGAATTAAAGAAACAAACATTAAAACAGAAACAACCTGCTGGAAGAAAAAAACAGGTAAAATTCTTGAAGTCATAGGTGAAGGTAAGGACTTTCTGAACAGAACCCCAGCTGCACAGGAAATAATACCAAGAATCAACAAATATGACATATCAAATTAAAAAGCTTCTGCACAGCAAAAGAAATAACCAACAGAATGAAAAGTCAATGTACAGAATGGATAAAGTATTTGCCAGTTATTCCGCAGACAGAAGCCTAATATCTAGAATATGTAAATAACTCAAAAAAATTAGAAGCCCCCCCCAAAATAAAAGACCCAATCAAAAAATGGGCAAGTGAAATGAAGAGACACTTCACAGAACAAGTACAAATGACCAATAAATATGCAAAACTGTTCAACAGCACTGGCCATTAGGAAAATGCAAATTAAAACAACACTGAGATTTCATTTTACCCCTGAAAAAATGGCCATAATCAAGAAATCAAGGGGCCGGGGATTTAGCTCAGTGGTTTCGCCGCCTGCTGCACAAGCACAAGGACCGGAGTTCGATCCCCGGTACCAAAAAAAAAAAAAAAAAAAAAAGAAATCAAATAATAACAAATTTTAGCAAGGTTACAAGAAAAAAGAAACCTTTCTACACTGTTGGTGGAAATCTAAACTAGTACAATCACTATGGAAATCAGTGTGGATATTCCTCAAAAACCTGCAACTAGAAATTCCATCTGACCCAGCTGTTTCCCTTTTAGATAGCTTCTCAAAAAAGCTAAAGACATCATATTACATGCATACTCATATTTATAGCAGCACAATTCATAATAGCTAAATCTTGAGAATAGCCTATATGCCCATCAACAGATGAATGGTTAAAGAAAACATGGTATTTATACACAATAGAGTACTACTCTGCCATAACAAAATATAAACTTGAGTTATTTGTAGTAAAAAGGAATGCACTTTGAGACCATAATTTTAATTGAAATAAATCAGACACAAAAATCTGACACACAAGCTTAAATATCACATAGTTTCTCTTATATGAAAAATTAATAAAGAGCAAAAAATACAATAATAGGGGGCTGGTGATTTAGCGCAGTGGCACCACACCTGCCTCGCAAGCACATGGTCCTGAGTTCAATCCCCAGTACCAAAAAAAAAAAAATGATAATAGGAAGTAGGAAGATAAATCTTTCTCAAATGCAAAGGGGATCAAGAGATGGAGGGAGGGCCCAGGGAAAGGGGATGAAAAAGGAATTGAGATGTGTTATGTACCTGTACCAACTCCACACAAGGAATGCAAATATCATATACTGTAAACAAATACTCATTAAAATTAATTTTGTTTTATATATTGTTTGATAGGTAATTGTGGTCATAAAGTAGCACATGCAATCAATGGAGTAATTACGGTATCTGACTACTGGTGCCCACAAGTTTTGAAAAGTTACTCTGAATGTCAGTAGTCACATGACTAATATTTAGAGACTCAGATTCACAAAGCATTTCATTCACAAACTTAAACTGGATACTAATTCAAGTTATGCATATCAGATGCTCACTGACAGGAAATACCTTGCCCAATATATGCTACTCAAAAGACTACATATAATTATCTCCCCCCAAAAAATTCATGAGACAAGGCCAAAGTATAACTGACATCCAGGAATTCAGGGACAGAGGCAATGTCTTTCTCTAAAACGGATGCCCAGATCTATAGAAATATACACAATATGTAGCTTAAATGAGAAAGCATGCAAAAGGTCTGTAAGCATGTTAAGGGGCTTAATAAATCTAAGGCAGCATTTTTAAGATGATCCTATTCTTCATTTATGCCATCAAAGGAGCTATTGATTCAACCAAAAAATCTTTTCCTAACAGATAAATAGGTAAAATAAACCTGATTAAGTAAAATAGGAAATGGAATCAAATATGTGAGGAAAAAGCCAAAATCTGCTACATAGTAAATCAAGGTAGCTTTTTAATATAGATCGTAATCTGATTGCTTCCCATTTTCCTCTGCTGTCAAGCTAGGGTCAAGAAAGTACTGTCTCGGCCAAGGATTTAGCTCAGTGGTTCTGGCGCCTGCCTCCCAAGCGCAAGGTCCTGAGTTCGATCCCCAGTGCCAAAAACAAAAAAAACAAACAATGAAAGAAAGTACTGTCTCATAAAAAACATCCTTGTGCCATGCACTTTAACCTTTATAATAGAAACAACAAATTTTACATAGAACTTTAAAAGAATCTGTAGTATAAAGATTATATTACTTAACACAAAAAATCACGTACCACACAATCACCTCATGTTACACACCCCATCAAAATTTTTGCCCCAGTTGAAACATAAAACAGACCAACTTAATATGAAATAATGGCTATACTGGTTTTAAATGTCTTATATCAATCATCATACTTTAAATCTACCCTATTATCTGATTCTACACACAGAGAAATATTCTCAATAGAAAACTATACATAATCACAACCAAAACACAGAGCTAATAAGTTTGCGATACAGATTTCTATGTGAAAAGTATGTCATCCTTTGTCTTTTAATATCAGGATATATTCCAAGACATAACTACCTCATACTCATAAACATTAATACAATCAATTTGTAAAACATGTCCAAACATAATTTCAGTGTTTCATGCTGTCTTTTAAACATTTCCAAATGCTCAAGGTAAGATAACTTGGTAATATTTTAAAATCTACATTATCTTAGCATTCCTTAAACAATGAATTTAACCTAGCATTATGAAAAAATATAAGAAATTATTGCAAAATGAATGTAGATTTAAATAATAAAATCTTTCAAAACATATACAGATCCCCTTATCCAAAACAAGAATAATATATATGTTAGCTCACAGTGGTAAAATATTAGGAAATGAGAAAGTAGCTACTCATTGCATCTAATGAATATGAAATTAGAAAAGATCAAAATTGGTACTTAGTGTGTGCTATTTTTAAAAGATCACTTATTATAGTCCATCATTAAATAGTCTCAGATCTTATTTTCATCTGATCACCAAATGCATTTTATATACACTAGTTAAAAATAACGGCATTCATTTTTTTCTGATTGAATTTAGATTAACAAAACTGTCAGAACTATAAAACTAAATATTTTACAGTAGCAACTATCCTAAAATTTCTAAACACATAAGAAAAAAACAATCAAGTTGGAGTGTAAGAAAGTTATGTTTTACCAGGAAACTTCTCCAAACTCCAATAATCAATGTTTTGTCTCCCCCTTCTGGACTATGCAATTATAAAAAAGAAAAAAAAAACTCGGCAAAATAAGATTTAATCTTTTTTTCACAGGACAAACAACTGCCCTGACACGGGTGTCATATTACATGAAGTAACCATTAAGATACTATTCTATTAATAAACTAACAAAACCTGAATTTAATAGTAACAGCTAAATATTTCACAAAACATACTGCTATATTAAAAGTCTATTATACGTAGCTTATATCAGTAACATTTAAATTTACAACTTTGAAACTAGCCATTACCTTAAACTTTTTTTTTTTTTTTTTTGGTACCGGGGATCGACCTCAGGTCCTTGCACTTGCGCAGCAGAAGGTGAAACCACTGAGTTAAATCCCCAGCCCCAGCTTAAACTTTTAACAGGAAATTACTCTCTGTGTTACCTTCTTCACCAGGCTCTTGAGGACCTGCACGCTACTCAATTAGTATCAACAATTCTCATGCCCTGATTAGGGCACCGAAGCACACATTTGTAACCAATTTTTCACTATGCTAAGGCTATCTTGTTAACTGAAGTTATTCATAAACACTGCAAGAGCTACAAGTGTGACCTTTGAATTATGTAATATGGCTTATCTGAAAAAACAGTACTATAGGCTACCAAAATGAATAGTTCTTCACTGAGTACACTAAGTCATCTAGTCATATAGCCTCTGTTATCCTCTAAAGACCTTCAAGCTTCAATTTATAAACAGGCAAAAGTTATTCAAATGATAAAGAATATATTCTCAGCAGTATAGAGTAAATTTGAAATAGTAAAAATAGTAGTTTGAAACAGAGAACACATTATAAAATCACAAAGCTGTAAGAGCTAGAAGCAAAAATGTTCTTGCATGGTGAAATTTTATGATCTTAAGACACTTCTGTTTGATTTACATGTCAAGGCGAACTCCAAACTTGGTCTTACTCTTGACTCCCATATGAATGCTCAAGCCATTTTAGTCACCCATGCTAGAAATTTCAGTCATTATTGATTCATACGTCTCTTCTGCCCTTTTTAATCATTTTCTGAGGCTGATATATTCTACTTCCACCTCTCTCAGCTCTACCCTCCATTTAGTTCCTACTAACCTCACTCCAATTCAGGTTCTTATTAAACTACTGCAACTGCCAATCCCCAGTTTCATCTCCCTTACCTAATCTCTACCCTCTCCAATTTCCACTGCTACATTAATCTTCCCCAAATACACATCAGATTCTACCATTCCACAGCTCAAAACCTCCCACGGCTCCTCAGTGACTATTAAGGTCACAACTCCTAGGCATATTTCTCCCAAAATTACTTCAACCTAACTTTCAAATTTACAACCCATTAATGATTCTAACGTGTGTTTAGTCTCGTTTATTGGCTCTTGGGTTTGGTTATTAAATACCCTCATACTTTGTCTTGTTCATCCCACTCCACCCACACTACATAAACACTCATGACTCAAGGCCTTTGCATTTGACATTCTCTCTACCTGCAGAGATTTCCCTCCAGATATTTGCATGTCTCTCTCCATTCAAATATCATTTGCTCACCTATTTAAAATAGCATAAGCCTGGGACAGGGATTTAGCTCAGTGGTTCTGCGGCCTGCCTTGCAAGCGCAAGGTTCTGAGTTTGATCCCCAGTACCAAAAAATAAATAAATTAATTAAATTAAATAGCATAAGCCTGCTCATTCTGTGCTTTCTCATTTAGCCTTTTTTTTTTAATAGCACTTAACACTTCCTGTCATTACACTTGCTGTTTTATTGCCTGTTACCTCAATTAGGCTGTTAGTGCCAGGAAGACTGCAGCTACATGGCTTATCATTCTAGCACCATGAATAGCACCTGACATGTAATAAGTATCTAGAAATGTTTTGTTCAAGGAAGAAAGGAAACTGTGTTAAGAGACTTAAAAGATCACGTGAATGAAAAAGTGGTGAACCAAGGATTCAAATTCAGGTCTTTCTGAAGCCAAAACACTTTCCCAAAAAGTCCCTACTGTTGCTCTAGTCACTTAAGTATTTATGTTACTGCACTGAATTATCTAATATTTAATACTATAACTGTATTTTCCAACTATCATGTATAAGTATGTCAATTTTTACCTTTTTTCACAGAAGAATTCTTACTTTTCCATCTGTGGATAAATTATTTTGGCTTCCAATGAAATAAAATCAATCATTGTAGCTGTTTTCTAAATCTGTCTTATGCAATGTGTCACTAAATAACAAAAGCAACTTATTTTGGTTCACAAAGTTCTACAACAATTGTTTAAAACTAGCAGCCATTGAAAAATTCATTTTATTCTATCTCTACCCTACTCTAAAGTCTCTTCGCTAGTTTTAGATACTTAGAAGATATTTTATCATTTTCCTTCATAGGTGGTATCTATACAAAACCCTAAACTATTTTGTTAAATCTTTAAAATAACCTTGTCAATACTAACTTGAGATTTCATATGAATTTTTTAAAACTGTTTTCTCAAAGCCCAGCAATAATTCACACTAAACAACACATGCTTCCAATAAAAAAGTAAAACATTCTTATTCTAACACCCAGCTGCATCTCTCATCATTCTTGACTCAGAACAAATCCTATTTCTACCCATAAACCTTCAAATAGCACATCTTGAATAAATAGGGGAAAAAAAGTAGCTCACTCATAGTCTTATCTCATTTTCTGGTGTTGCTTTATGAGTTATGTCTTTCATAACAAGTATTTTGCAGTATTCACTACGTTTGACAAAAATAGTTGGATCTACTATTACAAAGGTTATTTATATATTAAATATGTTAAATACAAACAGTACACTTCAAAACTATCCTGAATTCAATATTGTTGTTTTCATTTTATCAATAAGGAGATAAAGTTCAGAGGGATTATGAAAATTATCCAAGATTGGACAGCTAGTATACAGCAGAGTAAGAATCTGAACCAAAGTCGATTTGTCTCTGAACCTGTGGCCTGTACTAAAATTTGTATTCCTATGTAGAAACTATACTGTGGACATAAAGTCATAGGATAATAGGGACTATCATTAAAAGAAATAAATTCCTATAAAATAAAAATGTTATAAAAGAAGTCCTTGAGGGTGAAGTGACAGGAACTGTAAGGCAAAGTAGAAAGTGATTCCATAAGAAAGTTAAAAATAAAGTGCTATAGGAGAAAATGGGAGGAAGGATTTAAAATCAGGATCAGGATAGGCTTCATTGAAGAGCTTTAGACTATGCGCAGAATGTTAACAAAGAAAAGAAAATATTCTATATATAAAAAAAAGATTTAATAAGCAAGGTTAGAAGCAACACTGCCTGAGGGAGGGGGTAGTTATGTTCAGAAAACTGGCAATTTTCTAGCTTGACTTTTACAGTAAAATGCATAAAGATGAATAGCACAAAGTAAGGCTGATGGTAGCTCAAAATCAGGAGGGCCTCAGGCTGGAGATTTAGCTCAGTGATGCCACCACCTGGCTCACAAGCACAAGGTCCCGAGTTCAATCTCTGGTACCAAAAAAAAAAAAAAAAAAATCAGGAGGCCCTCAAATGCCTCTATTTCTGCTCCTCATCAGCATCAGATAAACAGAAGAATGAACTGTACAGTCCAAGTTCATTACATAGTCCATCATTCTAATTTCAATCTGAATCTTACTCATTTTTTGACTAATGCTGGTAATCTCTAGGTAACTACAATACTTAAAATGTGTTATTCTAGAACTTCTTCTCTGAAACACCTTTATGAAATTCCTACTTGCCTTTTTTATCAATGAACAAGCACCTTCAATCTTTTGAAGATTAAACTCTTTTGAACCTGACTTTTACCAGGGCAATTTTATATAGTTTTTCTTTCATTTCTCTGTCTAGGCACATTTTTTGTAACCAACAAAAAATCTCCTTTAAGGCATCACATGAACTCTACAACTAAGCCCTCATAATTTCATCTAGAACAGTGAGTGTGAACCTTTTAGAGATGAGTGCCCAACTGCAACCCGAAGCCCACTTATTTATCACCAAGTGCCAACACTGCAATTAAACCTGGGTACAGAGGTTTTAGTTTAGAAAAACCAACTTATATATTAACATGTTTTGTCTTAAAAGAAAAACACAATAACAGAGCTTTATTGAAAGGTGAAAGTTTGCATTTGCTTTGCTTTTGTGTATTGTTATTCAATGCTCAGCTGCTGGGAAGACGCTGGGGAGACTTGGCTAGCATGCCAACAGAGAGGGCTCTGCATGCCGGCTGCAGTACACATGCCATAGGTTCGTCACCACTGCTCTAGAAGCTGATTACCATAGTTTCCTCCATTTGTGACAGGATTTGCAAAAGCTCAAATGTGAAAAGCAGATCACAGATAAGACAATAGGTATAAAGTAGTTTACCTCATGGATCTATCATAACACCTATCTCATACTGTCCTTCACAACACTCTCAGAAGCATGTATGTGAACCATATAGAACCTGCTGTTCTCTGACTTTGAAACCTTTACCACAACACACCTTTGGGCCCTATCTTTGTTCTGTTTATCTGTCTTCTTCCCCATTAGAAGGCAGAAACTGTGTTCATTTGTTAAAAAAAAGACATAATTTATTATAATAAGATACATTAAATATGATAATAGAAGTATATATGTAGTGCTATGGGAAGGAAGGAGTTATCTAGGACAGTTTCTCCAAAGACTGATATGAAGCTTAATCTTGATGGACACTTAGGAACTTGCTGGGCACACTAAAGAAGAAAAAGGCATTCTAGCTCAACGACAACATATGCTTGATTTAGAGGTACTGTATTAAACAATAGTCTCTTAAGGAATTGCCAAGTGTTTCTGTATGAATAGGGGACTAGAATGAAGCTGGAGATAACTTTTTAAAAGGAGGAAAAGATGAGATTACAAAGAACAATTGGGAACCATTTGAAGGTTTTGAGGAGGGAAAGAACGATCTCTGGTAATCATGTAGAACATAAATGAGTGGGGTATGAGGCTGAAGAGAGTTTTAGAGAGTTAGGTAATCACAGATGTGTTAAATGATTAGAGATTGAAGGAAGTTAACAGTGTGGGTAACTAGGGGAGAGAGCTGAAAGCTAATTAGGAAAAATCAAAATTTAATAACTGATTGGATATGGAGGAATTAATATTTTACTGGCTTCTAGAACAGTCAAGTAATCCAGGCATGGTGGCACACTCCTGTAATCCCACCATTTGAGAAGCTGATGCAGGAGGATCACCTTGAGTTTGAGGCCAAGCTGGGCTACACAGTGAGTTCAAGGTCAGCCTGCATTACAAAACAAGATCTTCTTGTCTCAAAAAGCAACAACAACAAAATTTGAATAGTCAAATAGATTACTTATGTTGGTGGGACTAGAAATACAGGCCAGCTCCAACCCACACCAAAATAAGTTCAAGGTTCCTTTATCTTCCCAAACTTCCTTATTCAACCCTAACCATACTCTCCCTGCTTCTAGCCTCAAGTTTACTATTTGTCATCACAGTCTCACTTCAAATTCTCTAGGCAACCTCCCTAACAAGTTTCTCTATATCCCAACCCAGTAGAATAACACCTAGTTTAAAGACTGATACCTTCTGAGAAATACACTGTTAGATGATTTTATCATTGGGGGAACATCAGAATATGCATTCACAAACCTACATAATACAGCCTACTACACCCTAGACTACATGGTATGACCTATTATTGTTCTTATGCTACAAACCTGTACAGCTTGTTACTGCACTCAATACCATAGGTAACTGGGAAGCAATGTGTAATATTTGTGTATCTAAATATATCTGAACAAAGAAAAGGTACAATAAAAATACTAGGTGATATGAATTTTTCCACTGCATTATCATCTTATGGGATCACCATCATTTTACCAAAATGTTATGTGGTGCATGACTATATTTCTCAATGTGTGCTCTTCAAACTACTTTTAAGAATCTCCTGTGGAGGTCCGGGCATGTAGCTCAGCAGTGCAGTACTTGCCTAGCAAGCTCAGGGCCAAGTTTGCTTTCTGGTACCAAAAAAAAAAAAACAAACTCCTGTTGACTAAATAAAAATACAATGGCTTTTTTTGGTTTTTTTGAGACAGGGTCTCACTACATAGTTCAGGCTGGCCTTGAGCTATGTAGCACAGGCTGGCCTCAAACTCATCTTGATCCTCCTGCCTCAGCCTCTCAAATGCTGGGATTATAGGCATGTGCCACTATGCTCAGTTCAAAAGTACAAATATCTTAGGGCCAGGGATTTAGCTCTGGTTCTGCCGCCTGCCCCACAAGCACAAGGACCAGAGTTCGATCCCCAATACCAAAAAAAAAAGAAGTACAAATATCTTGACGATATATTTCATACCTCATAAATCACAATCCTGGAGTGAGACATAATTTGCATTTTCATGTCCTGCCAAGTCTGAACTATTACCATAATCCAGCCTACACACTTATCAAATGTGTTTCTTAAACCCTGCTTTTATTATATCACTATGTTGCTGCTCAGTTTTCTTTCTATTTTTTTTTTAAGGTATTAAGGATTGAACTCAGGGACTTCATACTGAGCTACATTCCCATAAATCCCCAGCCTTTTTCTTATTTTTTGAGACAGGTTCTTGCTAAGTTGCCCAGGTGAGACTTGAACTTGAGATTCTTCTGCCTCAGTCCTCTAAATGCTAAGATTACAGATCACTGCACCTACTTGCTCAAACTAATTTCAGATCTTCTATCTGAACTTCATGAGCCTGTTTCAACTTGATCTTTTAAATCTTTGCAATATACATTCTTTGTTCCAACAAGATCATCCTCATCTTTCATTTCCCTCTTCCCCACCCCACACATAGTTTAGCTCTCTCTCCAGGCCTTTGCAATTAATATTACTTCCAAAACCTGAGACTTCTCCAGTTTTCTCCCTAGTGAAATCCCAGCATCATAATAAAGTATTTCTGGAAGCCTACCTTAAGTCCTAGCATTAACTACTCCAACCCTACTTCTGACTCCTACCTATGAATTCCTACAAAATTTATAGGCAGCATATGAACTAAAGTTCTTATCTAACTTTTACTTTCTAGTCATTAATGTACATAACACAATTCTTAGCATATAATAACCACTTAAATAAATATTTAGTGATTTTTTAAAACTATCCCAAAAGGTTGATGGTTTTTTTATCCCCTGTAGATGTCATGAATTTTTAAAAGGGGGAGGAGGAGGAAGAAATTATATTTTAAACAAAAAATAATTCTCAGGGACGGGGATTTAGCTCAGTGGTTTCACTGCCTGCTGCTTAAGCGCAAGGACCCGAGTTCAATCCCCGGTACCAAAAAAAGTAATAATAATTATCAAATATATTCACTATTCTAGATATCTCAGTACTCATCCTACCTTGTTCTCTGAATAAAGAATGCTTATTCAAGAAAGCAAACTATTTACAAATAGCTCTCCATCATGATATAGGTCACTTTTGGGTTATTATGCAATAGGGTATCATATAGTTACAGCACTAAATATAGTGCCTTGAGCATAAAAAGCTTTAAATGACAGCAACAGAAAGAACTTGAAAAGATAACTTAAACCATTCATTTCCATTTATCCATTTAGTAATTAAACCCTAGAGAAATATGAATTGCCCAAATATGGAGTAAATTAATAGCACCTGACAAAATAAAATACACAGGCCTCCTGAATGCACGGCAAGGGTCATTTCCATGATACTATGTGCTCAGTGATAGCAAAATCAAAGTGACATCTTAATAAGAAGTCCTGTGAACATGAACTAATATTTTAGGAGTCCCTCTGTACAATACTAAAACACTGAGGAACAATAAACAATTTCATCAGAATCATATAGACTGAAAAAAATAATTCCATAAAAAGATAAAATTTTCTATGAAAATATACAGGCACATTCTACTTTAAAAACATTTACCAAAACTATAAGAAAAGTACTTACCAGAGCTACATTCCAACACCTCAACCAAACATTCACCTCATTGCCTTAGTAAAATAGAAACCAAAAGAAGAACCAAACATACAAAAAACAAGCAATACCCATAATTCCCAAAAGTACAAGTTTTCTAAGAGTAAAACACATCTTTTGTACTTACCATAACTTTACTTCCAACTATCTGCATGCAGTGGTCAACGAAGAGTGATTATGGTGTAAAAAAAAACAAACAGCAAAAATATTAGTAATCAGAAGCTATTCACAGACGTTGTGTTTAGTAAATTAGTAAACAGCTCACCCTATATATAATTTTAATACTTTGTATCTAGAGGCTAAAACAAATATATCAATATTAATATCTATCATATTTCAAAAATACGTTAAGTCTCAAAAATAAGAATTCCCAAATAAAAGGTAATTACTGTATGAGAATATTTTCTTTTTGTTTGTTTGTTTTTTGTTTTTGTTTTGTTTTGTTTTTGGTACCAGGGATTGAACTTGGGTCCTTGAACTTGCAAAGCAAGCAGCGGAACCACTGAGCTAAATCCCCGGCCCTATATGAGAATATTTTCAAATGTCCTGTAATGGCTTCTCATATAGTGCAATTTAAGTATCGAGTTTTGCAAAGTGAATTGCAATCTAGCATCAGATATTTTATCAGTTCACAGCTCCTCAAAAAACTGTCAATAGAAAATTGATTTTTTTTCCAAATATTGCTTTTTTTCTTTCCTCGTTCTGACAAGTATATTATCTAGGTTGAAACAAGTTATTTTAAAATATAAATGTTGCATTTAAAGTCATACATTAAATTCAAGAGTGAACTTTAAGTTGAAAAATTATATTTTTTACTGTTATAAACTTAAAAGTCTATAATATTGTCTCATACTTGAAAATTATAAAGATAAATTGTTTATTATTCTAGTTTTCCTAGATAACCCTAGCATTTCTATTATAAAATCAGAATTTTCAATATAATGTGAAGACAAAGAAGCAGTTTATAGCTAACCATGCACATATTCAAAAGGAGGAAATAGTTCAAAAACTTCAACTTTCCTAATAGACAAGTAAGAGAGAAAAGAATTTCTGAGAGGAAGAATTGTGTTTAGGAAAGCAAGAAGTAAATTCACAATCCTATACATAATTTTATGCCAAAATCCAATAAGTCAAATCACTGTTATCAGATTCCTACACATGAATATCAAGCTCTGTCCAAAAAGACATAATTCACAAACTAAAACCATTAATCTGGTAGCAGCTTTTATCAAGATATGCTCCATTTTTTGGCCAATACTTTAAAAATAAAATCAAATTTCCTGAAACACTAGTAAAAATCCTAAGTCCAACAAGATATCATAAGATGCAAAAAGATAATAACAGTCTCTAAGTAAATTACTTCAGAGGAATCAATAAATCTCCAAATAGAGATGCAGGTTTCTTAAATATTCATTCCACAGACTATTTACAGGCAGTAATTATTTAGTAGAATGAAAGCTTCTTTGGTTCTAATAACAGTCTTCTGATTGAGAGATATGCTATTGACCTAAATTATTCCCTCCCACCAAAAAAGACAGAGGTAGTATTTGTCCCTTATGTATTTAACATAAACATGTGACTATAAAAAAGAATGTGAGCCTGTCTTAACAATTAAGGCAAATCTATACTCAGTGAAACAATCCCAAAATTTGGCCCATTTAATGATTCACTTGGATTGCAAAATGACTGCATTTAGCTAAAGCACATAGAACAGTAGATAGACTGATTAGACAAGAGAAGCTAACATTTCATCATATCCAGATCATACCTGGAAAAACCTGAGAAAGAAGTTTCTGCTAAAAAGCAAAACCATAATAAATACACACATGCCACACACACACACACACACACGTACTATAACTTTTAACTATTTGTCATACAGGTACCTCTAGCAAATCTGTAGATGTAGTTGGTAACACTATTTTAAATTATTTCCTATTGAGTTTTTTAAATAAATGACATCTTTTAATTAGTTCATATTTTCAAACAACATATTCTAAAATCTCAAATTCAAAAACTGATTTAAATTATTTCTCAATATTCTAATAAGTACGTTCGCATTTGGCAAACCAGTGAGGACTTTCATGACTAACTTTTCTTCATCAATGTCTATATATATTGTTAAGTGCATCAAGATCCTCTCTAAATCACCAACACATCATGTTTCAGGATTATAACTTGATAGGATGACTTTTACAATATCAATAAAGCTTATTTTTTCATTTCTGAAAATATGTGCTAGTTTTTTTTTTTTAAATATTGACTCTTCCAGGTTATCTGTAGTTAAATGATCCACAAACACCAACAACTTTTAAATCAGGTCTGTAACCACATCTCCTACTATGAGCAAGAGGAGTCCATCTTATGGAAGATAAATGCAGAGAGGAGATTCTTTTCCACCTGCCTAGAGTTTATCCATCAATGACAGAGTTGCCCAAGCTACATTTTTTTACTTTAACATTCACACAACTTTATCTATTATGGCATTTTAACAAGAAAAAAATCAAGCACTAGTTTTTATTATTATTTTGTGATTCCCTAATCTTCTCTTATCCCATGCTAATTTTAGCAAAGTTAATTTACAACAAAAGACTCGTGTATACTTTAGAAACAAGTTTTGATCATGTATCTGTGTATTGCCTTATCTTACTTTCATGTGCTTAACCAGAAACTCAGGAGCATGATGGACATTTATCACTGAGCTCACATTTTGTTTGTTTTGTTTTAGAGCCCATATGCAAATGACTAAAGCAGGTGGCTAAAAGGGGAAATGTTCAATTTATGTTTAAATTCTCAAATGTTTTGCATGTGACTGTAAAACATTTTTCCTCTACCTCTCACCCTTGTTTCTACTTCAAGATGAAAAATTTTGACTACCTATAATGAATTTTCATAAAGTAAATTACCATCATCTGCTTTAAATGAGAAAACATTTTTAATGAGCATATTAATATAATGAAAAAGAGTAAACAAGTACACATATCTAAAGCCTAATGAATGACAGATAGCAGGGTGGGAAGTGTGGTTATAAATCGGTAAAGGGCCATACATTTGGTACTAATTGATGCAAATTTTATTGTCTTGAACATGAAGAGATCAAAGGATCAGATATGCTTTGCACTGAATGTTATACCTCTCACCTTTAAAAGGTAATTACATACACAGTTTATAGTTTTAATGATAGAAAACAATGCTAATTAATGTCTTCCCAAGGTAAGGAAGCTTCAAAAAATGCTTGATTTTTTCCATCAAAATGCATGGTCCATAAAAAATAATAGCAAAAGAAGTACAATCTTAGATCTTTTCTGAGCTAGGTATGGCACACCTATAATCTCAGTACTTGAGAAGCTAAGGCAGGAGGATCACAATTTTAAGGCCAGCCTGAGCTACATGGTGAGACACTGTCTCAAACAACAACAACAGAAAAGGACTCATGAATGTGCTATGCATATATGAGGTGCTCATAAGCAAACTCAATGAGACAAATAAGAATCATATACTACTCAGTAGTACTGAATTTGGGGCTAATGCCTTAACCATAAAATTTTCATGTCTTTAAAGAAATATTCCATTTTCATCTTTTGAATAAAGCAGTTCAAATGACTTATCTAATATTTAAACAAATTTTTGCATTTTAATCTGACATATAAGTATATAGCTTAATGTATACATTTCTTTAATCAGATGAAGAGAAAAAAGCATGAAAATAAGTTCTGCATATAATCTAGTAATAATCAAAAGGTCAAGAAAGAAAACCATTACGTAATCTTCATTATAGTTAGTTCCACTTACACAAACAACAACAAATGAGCTAGAGACACAAAATCATCATTAAAAAAGACCACATGATTAGTCATGTATCATTATCTGTACTTTGCATTCACATTTAGTTATATAGATTCAGTGTACTTGTTTTCATGTATTTGAAAAGTAACACTGAATCCATAGCTTGCATTTCCTAAAGCATTTTGCTGTGAACAATAACTTCATTCAAAAATGAGAAGAGATTCATAAGAATTTCAAAGTAAAACCCTATGCATCACCTAATTCTATTGAAAATGATGCTCATGGCAAATTTCACTTATCACTTGAAACATATTTCTGCTCTTGGATACAGAAGCAAATTAAAAAAACATGCTGTTGCTCTGCTCTGGCAGAGCTGCAATGTGTTATGTTTAAATAGTTCAGCATTCAGATTTAGCTTCTCTAAAGTATGATATACAATCAACACAATCTCAAAATTCAGTAATTGCTACCAGAATTACTGTACTGGAATAATATTAATAAGATAGCCAAATAACTCCAAAATATATTTTTCCAATAAAAAGATGTTTTCTTCACTGGTCAAGTGTTTAAATTTAAAATGTTTGTTTTAAATATGTGTTGTGTATCCACACACGCACACACATATATACACCTACACATAAAATCGCTGTGTGTATACACACACACATACATACACACAGTGATTTTACAAACTCTTGATATGAAAAGCTCTTTACAGAAATGCAAAAGATGCATTTTGCCATTTCAAAAATGCATTTTTTTCTTACAATAAAATCAAATCTGAAAACTATTTTTGGAACCACTTTAGGAAATGAACAAAGCAAAATACTCTATTATAAACAGTATGTTTTTCCTGTTGATAAGTCCTCTCAATGAACCCTACTTTCAAGTCTAAGACTCACAGATTTGATTAAAGTATATATTAAGTGTTTTCCTTCATATTAAATAAAGCTGCCCAATGTCAATTATGAGGTAGCTTACACAGCTCCCGTTTCATAAAATGAAAAAAAAAAATCAGCATACTTAAAGACACTGCTAAAAATTACATGTAAGCAGGCACTGCACATGTAGCTTTAATGTAAATCTAATTAAAGGCCAAGTATGCCATGTTTATATCTTCTCTTGAAAAATCTGAAGTTTCCATCCAACGACCTATGTATTAAGTGGAATACCTGTGAAATGTCAATCTTTAGTAAGTGCAAAAAAATTCTAGCTCCAAATTCACTGGATTACTTCAAGAGTCTTCTGTCCTTATTAGTCTCTATTGTTTATAAAAATGGAAGTCTCTCATTTCTAAGGATGAACCATTCAGTTTTGAATATATACTAAATATGTAAAAATACATAAATTGTTTCCTAAATAGTTGATGTGAATGCATACAAGCAAGAATTTGAAAATCTGAGGTTTACTTTTAAGTAGATAATGCTAAGCTCATTGTGTTGGTGCCAGGAAGTCTACTTACAGATTTGGCAGTAGCAGAAATATACTGGACAACCATCTCACGCTTAGTGGTAAAATCTTTGTTTCGTAAAGGAGCTTTCTTTTCCTCATTAAGGTTCATATCCTCCTGTAAGAAAGAATAGTTCCTGTGAGCACTGAGAAATTTCTGCTTAAGACTTTCAAAAAGGATTAATAAATATCAATAATGTCTATGTCTTAAAATATTAAGTCATGCTTTCGCTAACAATAAGAATTTTTTCTGTATATGTCATTGTATTATTTCTTATTCCAGATACCATAATCTTGTGCACATTTTACCATATATTCAGGGTTTATATTTATACCCAAACAACCAGTGAGCAGAAAGAAAAAAATATTTTTAAACCATTCCACAGAGTAGATTGGCAGTTTATAGCGTAGACAGTCATTATACAGCCCTAGCAAAACCACGTACAGTATTTACCTTGTTAGCAAAAGGAAACACATACACAACATACACACACACAAATTACTATTCTTCATGTGCTCCCTTGAGATCACTATAATCCTGGAAAACAAATATGATTGGCAAATTAACAGGGAATGTATACCTAAGAAATTACTAATGAAAAATTCACAAGAAGTTGATAAGATTTGAAAAAGCAAAAGAAAAGGATAAATATACTGTATTTAGATGTACTGAGATAATAAAAATCACTCATAATGAAAAAATACTGTTACACGAACACACTGAGGTTCAATAAGCTTTAATGTTCTTTATTTTGTGATATACACACACATAACACTTTCATTTCACAAATTATTTTTCTTCATTTTGAAACTCATATTTAACCCTTGTAACACATGAAGAAGACACCTTTGAGGGAACACAAAACCAGGATTGAAGTAAATTTGCTCCAAAATGCAACAAGTGAAAAGACAACCTACAGAATGTATAAAATTATTTAAAAATCATGTCTGAAAGGGGATGAGTAACTAGATATATAAAGAACTCTTTACAACTCAACAATAAAAAGATAAACCAATTACAAATGAGCAAAAGATGTGTATAGATATTTTCTAAAGTATATATTAAAATAGCCAATAAAGCTGGGCATAGTGGCACACACCTGAAGATTCCAAGTTTGGGCCCAGCCTGGGAAACTAAGCAATTTAGTGAGGACCCTGTCCCAAAACAAAAAAAAACAAACAAACAGGGGGCTAGGAATGTAGCTGAATGCAAAGGCCCTAGGTTCAGTTCCCAGTAACACACATACACTCACACATACACACACACACAAATGACCACTAAGCATATGAAAATAAGTTCAACATCATTCACTGGGGGAATGCAAGCTAAAACCAGAAGAAATACTCCATCACTCCCACTAGTGTAGCTAGAAGAAGAAAGATGACAAACTAGGCATGGTGGTACATGCTTGTGATTCCAGAACTCAGGAAGCTGGGGCAGGAAAATCTCCAGTTCCAGGCCAGCCGGGCCTACATAGAAAATTCAAGGCCAGCCTAGGCTCTATGGCAAGATCCTGTCTCAAAAAGCAAGCAAACAAACAAATAAAAACATAGAATGAAAAAATAACAAATGTTCACAAAGATGTGGAGAAAGTGGAACCCTCACACATTGCTGGTGGGAATATGAAATGATGCGGCCATTTTGGAAAATGGTCTGGTAGATCCTGAAAAAGTTAAACATAGAAGTAGTACTATAGCGCTGGGGATTTAGCTCAGTGGTTCCGGGGCCTGCCGCACAAGTGCAGGGTCCCGAGTTCAATCCCCGGTACCAAAAAAAGAAAAAAAAAGAAGTACTACTATATAACTCTGCTTATATACCCAAGAGAAATGAAAATATATATCATCAAAACTTGTACATCTATGTTTTTGTAGCATTATTCCTAATAGCCAAAGAGTACAAGCTATCCACATGTCCATCAAATGATTGGATAAAATGTCATATATCCATCCAATGGAACATTATTCAACCATCAAAATGAACAAAGTACTGACACATACTATGAGCAAATGAACTTTTAAACCACATTATACAGAACGAAAGAAACCAGTCACAAAAGACCACATATTGTATGATTCCATTATACAAAATATCAAGAAAAGGCAAATCTACAGAGTAGTGTCAGAATATCCAAAATGCTCTCTTTTAGCTACTTTGAAATACAGAATATATTATTTTTAACTATAGTCACCCTACTATAAAGAGAACACCAGAACTTATTTTTCCTATATAAATGTAACATTGGCCAACTTTTCCTATCCTCTCTCCTCCACGCTTCACAGCCTCTGGTAACCATTATTCTATTCTCAATTTCTATGAGAATATAAATGAGTGGGAATATAAATTAATACAGCTATTGTGGAGAAAGCATAGAGGTTCAAGATATAGAACACTAGATATAGAATTACCATATGACCCAGCAATCTCACTACTAGGTTTCCAATGGAAATTAAATCAGTACACTGAAGAGACATCTATACTCCCATGTTCATTGCAGCTCTATTCATGATAGCCAAGAAGCAGAAACAATGTAAGTGTCCATCAACTGATGAATAAGGTAAAATATAGTACATAGACAAAATGGAATACTATTCAGTGATAAACATGAAATCCTGTCATTTGTGACAACACTGACAGAACTGGATATCAGTATGGTAAGTGAAATAAGTCAAGCACAGAAAGACAAATGCTATATAAATTGACTCATGTGGAACCCAAAAACAACTGGATCTCAATTTCTAAAGAAAAAATCAATCTTTATGTTGCTGTCAGGGTTTTGGCAAGGACACATAGTTTATAAGACATATAGTTTATAGGATTATTTTATGATAATCACGCAAAAAGTCAAATGCAAAGGAGTGCAAGAGATTAACTGCACACTAGGGGCCCAAGGAATCCAGCTAAGGGCCTGGATCCCAGCAATTTCCCACACACGTCCAGCTAAAGGCTTAGCTTCCAAGGCAATGTCCTCCACAAGTCCAGCGTGGCCTAGAGCCCACAGCAATGTCTCCTGCTTGTCCATATTGAGGATCTGAACCTGGAAGGCCCAAAGGCCAATAGTGGAAGCCAGAAAATCTGTGCTTGTGAAATGAAGGATTTCTGCCACCAAGCTGATGGATCCACACTGGAGCCAGGAAGTGATGCTCACAGTGAAGATCAGAGCTCCCCTGATGAGAAGAGTAGCCATTCCCAGCGAGTGAGGCCCCAAACTCCTCCTTTGACAAGAACAGCCTAGCTCATTCACATCAGGAAAACCATCTGCAGCAAGCTTCTCCTAGAAAATCAATAGTCCAAGATCTTCCCCTCCAGTTCTCTTTTTATGGCTATTGGTAACAATCTTCAGGTGGATCCTACATGCCCAGAGCATGCTGATTCAGTTCAGGTGGGCATTACAAATTGACCATTAGTCAGTCCACCATACTTTATTATCCTTTTACTGTTTCAGTAATTCTAACCATTGTTTTTTAATCAAATAAAATATGGGCAAAGAACAACATTAAAGTTATTTTAAAGACTCATATGAGAATGTGGTGGAAAAAACTAAGAATCCTTGAAAAGTCATCAAACTGCTTATCTATGGAATATAGATTGAGTATCCGTAATCTAAAATCCTAAAATCTAAAACTTTTTTGATGTCATTTTGAAATGCTTTAAGTGTCAATATGGTGCTTTAAAAGTTTTTTTGAGTTTTTTTTGCAGGGGGGAGATATTTCAAATGTCTGATTTTCATATTAGCAATGCACAATTAGTAATGTCTGTACAAATAACACAAAATCTGAAAAAACTCTAAAATCGGAAACACTTCTGGTCTCAAGCATCTTGGATAAGAAATAATAAACTTGCAATAAGTTCAGTGAAAACAAAAATCACAAGATCTATTCGGACACACCACAGTGACTTTCATGGTGACTTATTTATAACCAATATCTACAAATTTCTGGTATACATATATGTTCTCCTTTTATATAATGTAAATCCCTGTAGCAGACATTCCTGCCCAGTACTAGTGGGCTATGAGTGGCACATGCTTCTTGCCTTCCTTAACTCAGCTATATTGTTTTATATCAGGAGTCAGACCAACGCCTTACGTGACTCAAATGGCCACATCAGGTAGCAGAATTGGGCTGGTATGGCTCATTTGCTAATGGCTGTCACTGAAGCCTACATCCTGGTCTGTGAAGTGGCAGGGCTCTGCTGAGTTACATGCATCTGAGGTCAGTGTGATCCCAAGTAAAATCCTTTCCCCTGAATTATGGCTTCTCACTGACCCGATGGGTTACTTGCTAATTGCACTTGGTCCCGGTACTGGTTTGTTCTATCCAAGCAAGTTAAAGAGCGCTTATGCCCTAACAGCCCTGCCTGGTGCCATCATGCCAGGTGTTCAGCAGTATTTCACTAGATAGCTTCTAAACATACCTGGCTCCCTAATCCTTCCCATGATTGTATTCAATAAATACTGGATGTGCTTGGGGGCCTTTGTCTCATCCGCAGCACTGATCAGGTCCCAAGACCAAGTTTCTTCATTCTAAGTCTCGTTTCCTGTCTATTCTTTACTTTCCCTTGTGCTGTGGTGCCTCGCAGGAGGGCAGAACCCACTGCAGAGGTTCTCTGGCAATGTCCCTTTCCCCGTTCCCTATGCTGGTATGGTTGACAACAGAGATGACATGTTACAGAACTGATGGTAGTAGCAGCATATTTTTTTATTAATACAGTTTGACCAAGTGGTTTTAGAGTAGCAACAGCTTCTTTCTCAGACTGTATTTCCGTTGTGTGGTTCTGGAAGTTATTTCTATAATGCTATCTGGAGTCTGTTTTATAACTTTCCTGATTAAAGAGTAAACTAATATCTCTCAAAAATATACTTAAACTAGCCACAATAGACTTTCTCATGCTCAATAATTTGTGCCACTGATGTATTTCAAGTGACTAGTGATGAGTCAAGCTAAGAAGGATAGTAGCCAGACTTGACAGAAGGAAATGATTCAAGAATCATGCAAATGATTTTTGAAAGCAACACTGCCTCTTTCAGGCTAAAGTATACCTACTAGCTTGAATTTATCTTCATGTGATATGGCTTAGCATCCATGTATATCTCTCCCAAATACTCCGTGGTTTCATAAATTCAAGGAAGGAAAATATTTCCATCTTCATCTTGAAATACTATATCTCTATTAATTCAACCTCTGATTTTATGATCTCATTGGCTAAGCACATCTTTCTGCTGACCCAAACTATGCTTATTTTCATCAAAATCCCTAAATTCTGCTCATATAGGGTGGGCTATGTCTTTACTGCCTCAAAATATTCTGGTTAAATTTTAATACATGTCATTATTATGAATCTGCAATCCCTTAAGTAGAATCAATTTTGAAATACTAACAAGATTGTTTATATTTGCAGCCAATCCAAAGAGAGTAGGTATAGTCTGCTCTGCTCCCAATGATATTTCTATATAACTATGTGCCTCTATTCAATTTGTAATGGCACACACTGCTGAAAGCATGCCACGAGAGTAGAATTATTTTGTAAGAAAGTAGGCAACACAGTAAAAGGAATGCCAAGATTATACACCTCAGAGAAATGTCAAGATTTGGTTGTAATCATGCATATCAAGGCTGGGGTAAACAAACTAGTCTGTAAAGAATCCTTGGTGGGGCCGGGGATTTAGCTCACTGGTTCCAGCGCCTGCATCGCAAGTGCAAGATCTTGAGTTCAATCCCTGGTACGCAGCCCCCCCCCCAAAAAAAATCCTGGGTGGAGGGAGGGAGAAAAAGGTAAGGGGATGAGAAAAACGTAAGGGGATGAAAATACATTGGGATGTATTAACGTACATGTACCAACTTCATCCACACAAGGAGTTGTAAATATTATGTATTGCAAACAGGTAAGAAAAAAAGAAAAGGAAGAAATGAAAAAAGAAAGAAAAAAGAAAACGGATCAAGAGATGGGAAGAGGGATGGAAGGAAAAGGGAATGAAAAAGGAATTAAGATGTGTTAAGTACATATACCAACTTCCCACAAAGAATGAAAACATCATGTACTACACACATGACGAATAAACTAAATAAAAATAATCCTAGCTATTAGTAACAATATTACCTCTCTGGCCTCAGTATTTTTAAAACCACTTTTCATCTTACCTCTTATGTTTTAATAATATTAGTTTGGTTGTAGCTTTGTTACACACACTACGCTGTTTAATATTTCCATTGTTTGGTTCACAATACTGGTCTCTCTGCCTGAAATATTATCATTTTCATCGTCCTCTACCTCTGAACTGCTGCTCCCCACCAAATTCATATTTGGATAACTGTTGTACTTCAAGACTGATCAACCACTAATTTTTTAGGATGATTTCCTCCAAAATTACTTGCTGGAAAATGGCTAAACTCACACCTTATTCTTCCAAATTAACTTTACTTACATTAAAATGATGTGATAAACACATCTTCTCAAAACTACAAGCTAACTGGGGACAGGAACTTACTTATCTTTGAACTCACATGCAAAAGTATAGTTCCTATAATGCAGTGCAAATTTAATAAATATTTGTTGAATCTATGTGGTATTTCTTTAAAAATTTTAAATTGCTCCAAAGTCATCTACATTTTTGTAAGTATAAATTTGATGCATAGGTCAATTGGGAGTGTGTATCACTCTACAATGACTCATTTCATTCTTGTAGAAATAAGAAACATATTACTAATTAGGCAGATAGTACTTCCAAATCATTATCTCCAGCCTTATAACACAAAAATAAAATTAAATAAAGCAATAGTCATAATTCAATATTAACTCTAGACAGCATAATTGAATATAAAACTATTTGTGTACACACTGAGTTCTTATAGTCAAAACACAAAAACAAACTTTTAGTATGTTTAACATATATTTAATGTATCTACATGAGAATATATTAAAAAATGTTGTTTGAAGTCTAAATAATTGACCACTTACAATATTTTTAAGCCACATTTGCAAATAATAAATTTTTTTTTCAATTTTCCCTTTACAAATTGCTCCATGTTTTCAACAAACATTGCCTTGTTTTATTTCAGTTTTCTTTTATGGTAATGGGGTTTGAAACAAGAGCCTCCTGCAAGCTAACCACATGCTCCACCACTGTGCTACAATCACAGTCCCAAACACTGTACAGTATTCTTAAAGTTATTACTGAGGAATTAAATGGAGTAGAATCAGACGAGAAAGTCAAAAGTTGAACCAGCTACCTACTAATTCATTTACATTCTCAATTCATTCTGTCTCTCCTCCTCCTCCCCTCTTCATCTCCTCCAAATGCCATAAACACATAAACAGAAGACAATTTTTAAATTAGTTTCCCTTTGTCTTCTAACATCACTTTCTATTGCGTTTTGTTTTTTGGTGGGGTTTTTTTTGACAGTACTGGGGACTGAACCCAGGCTCTTCACACTGCTACATCCCAACCCCCTCCCCCCTTTTTTTCTAATTTGAATCAGAATCTTGCTAAATTGCCCAGGCTGAATTCAAAATTGTTATCCTCATGCCTCAGCCTCCTAGAGTGCTGGTATTACAAGTGTGTGCCATAACGTCCAGCTTTTATTTTCCTATCTTTTCTAGTGTTATTCTATTTTGCTTTATGAGAGATAAATGTCAACCTTGTAGGTTTTAATATCTCTTTCTTCCCTGTAAGACAGAAGCAATGCTTCTTGGCCATTCTATAAATTTGCTATAAATTCTGTAAATTTTCTATTAATTGTTTCTGTTCATGCAACATATCTTTATTTCAGCTTAAGTCTTGATTTTCCAAAAGCTGTTTTTAAATCTGATCTTGAAGCTTGGATTGGTGGTGCATGCCTATAATCCCAGCTCTCTGGGAGGCTGAGGCACAAAAATTCCAAGTTTGAGCCCAGCCTGGAAACTTAGCACCTTAGGGAGACCCTGTCTCAAAATGAAACATAAGGGCAGGGGATTTAGCTCAGCGGTTTCGCCGCCTGCTGCCCAAGCGCATGGACCAGAGTTCGATCCCCGGTACTGAAAAAGAAAAAGGGAGGGCCGGGGATTTAGCTCAGTGGTTCTTCCAGCTGCCTTGCAAGCACAAGATCCCTAGTTTGATCCCTGGTAACAACAACAACAAAAAAAAAAAACATAAAAAGGATTGAGGATATAGCAGCTCAGTATGAAGGCCCTGGGTTCAATTCCCATAATCCCCAATACTACAAAAAAATTTTTTTTAATTTGCTTCCTTCCTTCTGTCTCTTAATAATAATTATTCAAGTACTCTCCTACTTCTAGGTTGAGGGATCTGTACCTCTGAAGAGAATGAAGTAATGACACCCTACCTAAAAATATATCCTCACATGAACAATGATTATAATTACTGTTATGGTTTAGATCTCAAGTGTCCCCTAAAAGTATCATGTATATAGAAGGTGATTGGATCCTGGTGGCCCTATACTCATCAATGGATTCATCCACTGATAAATTCAGTAGCTGAGTGTGCTATTAGGAGGTAGAGCCTGGATTGGAGATGGGTCATTGGGGATATGACCTGGAAACGTGTATTCTTGTCCCTAGTTCCTCCCCTTCCCTCTCCTTCCTGGCTTCCATGGGCTGAATACCTGTTCTCTTTCAAATGTTACTCCATAACATCTCTGCCTTGGAGTCAGCAGACCACAGACTCAAACTTTGAACCAAAACAAACTTCTCCTCCGTTAATTTTCAGGTGTCTGGTATTTTGTCCCAGTGATAGGAAAGTGACTAAGATAACTACATTTAATTATTGTAAGGTTTTAAATTAATAGATTTTATAACATTTATTTAAATTAATTCTTTTGTAAAAGGATGTCCATAATTATTCTCACTTCTATGAGCTAGAAAGAACAAAACAATGAATGAACACAACATTTCTTTTTTACATTCCAATGAAAATATCAGGAGTTTCTAATAATTAAACAATTGGCCAGTTCTACCTGGCATTAATAACTACCTCATGTTTTCAAAATATCCAGTTAACTTCACCTATATAGACTGCAGCCACATAACATATAAGAGCGTAGATGGAAAACAAAGTTAAAGCAATGTCCAAATACACTATTTCTGAAAACAGTATGAAACCAAAGGCAGAAAAGGTATGATTATTAAGTGAATGTTACTGAGTAGAACCCAAAATTTCTTCATTTACTTCTGCTTTCAAGGCCCTGTTGGAAGCATCCAACCTTGAACACCTACACATGCTACTTTACCATCAGGAGGGTAAATCCAGAACACATATTTCAATATTAGAAAATACAAATATAGGGCCGGGGATTTAGCTCTGTGGTTCCGCCGCTTGCCTTGCAAGCACAAGGACCCGAGTTCGATCCCCGGTCCAAAAAAAAAAAAAAATACAAATATTATTTTCACTCTCTTGTAATCCTTAATCCTGAGCTTAATTTTCAATCAGTGGTTTCCAAAGTTCAGAGATTACATAAATGATCCTCTGGGGTTTGAGAATTTCTGATTATTCTTCAACAAATAAAAGAAAGTAAGATTTACTAAAGTTTAGCATAAGAGTAATCCCTGACTCTCTCATGGGATTTGTAAGTTCAAATGGTACATGAGGTAGCTTAGGGGAACAGTGGGGTATTCACAATACAGATTTCTTTCACTGTACTACAACATACTGTAACTGGCATGTACCAGGTAAGATGGAGTTACTGATTATACTATCTGGTTTTAACTAAATTAACCTTCACAAAATGAAAAAGTAGCTCTAAATGTTCCCCGCAAAGACAAAGGATTGAGAATAGTATAATACCAATAATGCAAGCACAAAGGAACAAGAACTGTTAGACTGTTACATCTCCTTATAATTCTTAGTCCTTTGTCTATCATCACACAGTAAAAGCAACAAAGACCTAAGGCTAAGAAGTTGTTCTCACAAGACTGAAATTATTAAAAAAAAAAAAAAAAAAAGACTGAAATTATTAAGGTAACTATTTAAAATAGATTTGAGCATCAATCGCCAGTGATGACCCTCACTTTATGTGTATATTATACTCAAAATATTAGCTAATTACAGCATAAAGGCACCTCAAAATAGCAGGCCCACTTGGGAGATCCTATTTCAGAATCACTAATGGGGTGATAATGGATGACACTAGGCAACACTCTGAAGATGAAAGGAAAACCAGTTAGGGAGCTATCTTAGGAACCACAAGAGACAACTAAAGAAGGATACCAGAACTGGTCCCTGTGGCCACTGCGATGCAGAAATAGGAGAAACTGAAGAAGACTGGGGAGCGCATCTATGGAACAGCGTTCAAGGCCAAAAACCAGGAGACCCATGAGATTGTGGCTCTGAAGTGGATGATGTTGGATGATGACGATGAGGATGTACCCAGTTTAATCCTCCAGGAGATCTACCTACTCAAGAAGATAAAACACAAGAACATTGTGAGACTTCCGAGTGATAAGAAGCTGACTTTGGTTTTTGAGTTCTGTGACCAGAACCTGAAAAAGTATTTTGACAGCTGTAATGGTGACCTCGATCCTGAGATTGTGAAGTCATTCCTCTTCCAGGGGCTGAAAGGCCTAGGATTCTGTCACGGCCGCAATGTGCACAGGGACCTGAGGCCCCACAACCTGCTCATAAACAGCAATGGGGAGCTGAAATTGGCTGATTCCAGCTTGGTGTGAGCTTTTGGGATCCCAGTCCAGTGCTATTCTGCTGAGGTGGTCACACTGCGGTACTGTTTGCTAGATGTCCTTTTTGAGGCAAAGCTATACTCCATGTCCATCAACATGTGGTGAGCCGGCTGCATCTTTGCAGAGCAGGCCGATGCCAGGAGGCCTCTTTCCCTGGCAACGACGTGGATGACCAGCTAAAGAGGATCTTCTGGCTGCCAACCAAGAAGCAGTGGCCTGTCATGATCAAGCTGCCAGACTATAAGCCCTACCCAATGTACCCAGCCACAACATCCCTGGTGAACATCATGCCCAAGTTCAGTGCCACAGGGAGGGACTTGCTGCAGAACCTACTGAAGTGTAATACTGCCCAGAGTATCTCAGCAGAGGAGGACTTGCAGCACCTCTACTTCTCTGACTTCTATCCCTCTTAGGCTCTAGGTCCCCTGGCTGCCAGGCTGGGGCCTGGCCTATTTAAGCCCCACGAGGGAGGGGAGGAGGGCCAGGGAGTTTCTGAGGTCCAGCTCTGCTGGTCCCAGCCTGGATGGAAGCACCCTGGCCCGGGGTCCTCACACCCTCCATGGACTTAATTTAATTTCATAAACTGGATCCTTTCCCACACAAAAATAATTAAAATAAAATAAAGAAGGATACCATCTAAACTAAGATTCTAAAAACATCTGGAGGACATATATGTAACAGCCATTATGAGAGCAGAACCAGTGGGATTTGATATAGAAGTGAGTGAGAAAAACGAACAGAGTAGAAAATGATCCAGTAGTGTTAAACTGAAGAGAACTGGACTATGGCAAGGCCACTGGTGAACACTTTAACTATTTTAGAATTGCAAAAACTAGTAACCAAACTGACAAGCAGATTAAAGCTGTAACTGTAAACTCTGAGTGAAGAGAAGAAAGAAGACTTTAAAAGATTAAAATTGTTATTAAAGAGTCTTAAGAAATGTTTCTGTTTTTGTTATTGCCATTATTTTCAGCAATTAAGATAGGACAATGAGCGGTAAAAGGAGGGACTTCCAGGTTATCATGATATACTGGAAACTAAATAAAGGGCTTATCTGATAAGGAAAGGAATACTGAAAACATTTATAAAATTGTTCATATAGAATTTATAGGGATAAGTGAGACAGAAATTTAAATTAATGAATTACAGATCAGGAACTCCAGCTCTTCTCTGGTCAAGACAAACAATGTAATATGCCCCAATGCCTCATTTCTTCCTTCTAACATAAACTGCCAAATTTTAAAAAATATATATTTATTATCTAATATAAGAAATAATTTAGATCACAAGCTAGAAAATATAATAAATATGCTAAAAATGCAAGCTGTATGACTAATGCTAATAGAACAAATGGACAAAATAATTTCTCTGTTCCCCTAACTGCCCACTCACTCCTTGCCCCGAAAGAACTGTGGACTTAGGCCTGTTTTGCTTTGTAGATATAAACATATAAATGAGTTAACTGAAACTTTAATCAATGTACCAGAAACTAGAGAACAGAAATAAGTAAGTGTCCCTGCTTTTAGGAACTCATAGTGTAAGAGAGACAAGTAAGGATGCTTTAGCTCAAAAAAACTGTTACTTTTACAAATACTTCTGTTGCATAAATGAGTTTTTGTTCTGTCCTTTGCATGATGAACACATTCCACACAAACACACCTACTTAAATCCACTGCTATACTGGGGACACGTACTTTCAAAACTACAACAAAATTAGAGCTCTAACTTACCATCATTTTTTCAAAGAGATCCAGTACTTCTTTTTCTGACAAATTCAAAGATCGTTCGTCATATAATGGCTGAGCTGCTGGAAACTCACTCATCGAGACTTGAGAATCAATAGGATGTTGAATAAGAGGTTTTTCTTTTTTGACTGTAGATTTTCTAAAACTTGTAATTCGGTCACGCTGAAAACAGAAAAAATAAAAAGCCCTAAGCAAAAGATCAAGAACCATGAACATGAAGAATTGAAACATCAAAATGTCACTTATTGTAATATATATTATTACTGTCTCTTGACAAAATGTTATTTTAAGCAGCAAGCTCCAGTTGGAGATTGTACTGTTTTGAAACTTTGAAACAGGACTTCAGTTTCAAAAGTCTAGTGGTGAAAAGTATTCCTCAAAAGTAAAATTTAGTCCCTGGTCATGTCTGTTTTGCACAATTAAGTAGGTGAAAAGAAAATCAAAATGGTGTGGTTGTTTCAGGGAGAATTTTTCTTTGGTGCTAACTTTATGAAAAAAAAAAAGAAAATAGAGCTACTGATATCCAATTCTAAGAGGAAATTATGTAAAGTTTTTCTTCAAATGCAAAAACTGTGACATATATATATGAAAAATTTGTCAGTGTAGTAGTTAAGTAGAGTGGCTGATAGCATGAACTCTGAAACCAGATTAGGTAGGTTTGAGTCCAGTGTTTTGCATTAACTGAGTAGCCTCATCAACCTTGGCTGGTCACTCTGCTTGTTTCCTCTTTTATAAAATAGGGATAGTATTGTTACCTATACCATAGGGTTATTGGAGATTTAACTAATATACTTAGTGAACTCAGTTGCTATTTATTGTTGCTGTTGTTACTATTATTATTTTCTCTCAGATTTTTCTTCCCCCAAAAGTGGGGACAATAAGGAAGCAAAACAAAAATAAAAACATCACCTTTTGCATTTACTGGTAACATAAACAGAAATATTTTATTCTTATAAATACTATTATTACTATAAATACTATTGATACTGATTTTTGAACCATTCATTCCATGTACAATCTCTAAAAAATAAGCTTGCTCTTTTACAGAAAATATCAGTTCCATAAAACAGGCCCACTCTATTTTAAACCACAAAACAATGGACATCAAAAATTAGTAATGTACATAAAACTGAATGTAACTCAGTTTTATTCTAGTTTCTGTTAGGAAGCACATGCATACCATAGCTTGTGTTAAATAAGCAGATACATTAGATATGAGAACAGTGCATATTCCCTGCCATGTTACCAGAGTTCTTAAAAATTACTTCAACAATACAAAAGGCATCACAGATGTTATTACCATAGCTTATGTAAAATTATATTCATCTTTCCACACTATAAGAATGTATCTTTTATTACATTGATTCAAAGAACACTTTTTAAACTAAAAGGTGTACTTTGAAAAAAAATATGCTGTTTTAAGCAGCTTATTTAGGATTACAAAAATGAACTAAATATGTAGTTGCTTACAGAGAGATAATATAAACCAGTGTTTTAGAGCTAGGAAGAAATATGAAAAATCATCTAGACCAACTCCCTCGTTTCACAGAAAAAATAACATATCTAAATTCAAGAGCCCCTGCTTCCTATCGTGTCTTCACATTAACTTAAAATTCATTTCTTTGAATTATTTTACATATGTGCTGCAGAAGTGAGCACTCTTTGAATTATTTTGAACTATATTTTCAATTTTTTTAACTCTTAGAGGGAATTACATTGGTCAAGGAAACAAAAATTAGGTAATCCCAAATAAGCTGAGTACATATCCAATAATCAAAATTCAATAAAAAATATAGTGGACATGAAAGCATTTAAATATGCAATTGACCATTATATTAACATATCTCTTTTCCATTTCCTTTATAACACTTAGTATTTACCTTCATAGTACTAACATTTCTACTAAGTAGCAGTATTACTAACATAAGAGTTGATCTTTCACTATGTTCTTCATTTCTATCTTTAAAAGTTCTACTTTCTGTTAGGGAGCATTTCATTTTTCATTTTCAGCTGTATCTTGCTAAGAAAATGAAGTCAAACTGCATACTTTCATCTCCTTAGAGTGCTAACACTATTTTACATTATTTGTAGGTAGGTAATTTCACACAGAAAAATACTGACATTGCTTAAAATACCATTGTTAAAAGTTTAGCTATAAAAGGGCACATTTAAATTTTGAGCCCATAACTTTTTTTTGTTTCTTTTTGTTTTTTTTTTTTTTGGTACCAGGGATTGAACTCAGGTCCTTGCACTTGCAGAGTAGGCAGCGGAACCACTGAGCTAAATCCCCAGCCCTGAGCCCATAACTTTTAATAAGTTTTACTATGATAGACACAGCTTGAAAATATTTAAGGTTTTTAAACTCAATAGCATATATCTGACTAGAAAAATGAACTTAATTTCCTTTCTAATTGAAATTAATTTCTGGCAATATTAGTGTTTAACATATTTGCAATTTACTTGGCTATCGAAAAAGGAAATATCTAGGGCTGGGGATTTAGCTCAGTGGTGCTGCCGCCTGCCTCTCAAGGTCCTGAGTTGGATCCCAGGTAACAACAACAAAAAAATGTCTATATTTTCCAGTTAAATATACATATAGAATTTTAAAAAGCATTTGGTAATGGAATATATTAATATATGATGATATGAAAATTTTGTTGGGATATCACACAATTGTTCATGCTAACATTCAGAAATTCTACTATATTTTGTAAACATCCTCATATTTTATATCTTACATATGTCAATGCTTTAATGTCCACCCATTTTAATAAAAAAGTAACATACATAAGTAATATAATAACATGCTTCTAAGACCACCTTACCACATCATCTGCCAAAGTTTTTATTTGAATGTTCTATTAAAATCAAAAGGAAACAAAAACAAGAAATGCCAGTCAGACAAGAGAAACTCATAGATCAAACAACATAAAAATTGAATGAGCCTCATTTTTTATCAATAATAGTAAAAAAAGGAACTAGAACGCTTAGTATATAAGCAATATAATCTTTACAAAAGAAAAACAACTTTTTAGAGACTAAAAATGAAGGTGGGGGGTATGTATTTATTTTTAAATATAGATTCCAAGATCCCAAAGCAAAATGTGGACCATGCATCACTATCATAATGTTCAAATATGAGAAAAGATACAGCAAAATCAGAGGGCCTTGCAAGTTTTTTTCATTTTTTTGTTTGTTTTTGGTTTTTTTTGGTACCGGGGATGGAACTCAGGTCCTTCCGCTTGCGCAGCAGGCAGCGAAACCAATGAGCTAAATCCCTGGCCCAATCATGTTTTTAATATTTCTAAATTTTTTAATTATATGGAAATTTCTTATTTCTGATACTTTTATTGGTGTTATGTTTGCAGTAAATAATTACATTGGGGGAAATGGTACGCTCATATAGTATAAAATACCTAATTTTTAAAAAATGTACAATTAGGAAAATATCAAATTAAATATTAGTACAACATAATGAAACAGCTTGATCTAAGAACTCAGTGTTACATCCAATGGAGATTTAAAGGACAGATATTTTTTCTTTTTTTTTTTTTTTTCTGAGACAGGGTCTCACTATGTAGCTCAGGTTGGCCTTGAACTCACTATGTAGTCCAGGCTGTCCTCAAACTTATGGTGATCCTCCTGCCTCAGCCTCTCAAGTGCTAGGACTACAGGCATACACCACCACATCTGGTCTAAAGGACACATTTATAAACATTTTAAATACTATTGAATTTTGTGATTCTGTTAATATATGGCAATTTCCCAAAATCTATCCATTTTTTTGCACATGCATTTCTACTTCTAACACTATACTGAGACTCCTTGGAAATGGTGTATTCTAGCTAAATTAGAGTGCTTAATAAAAACTGCAACATATACGGGCATCACTACTTGAATTATTATTATACAACAAAATCAATCCCTAACAATTCAGTAATCTTGCATGATTAAGGAGATACCTCAACATGTTACATTAACATTTGATCAGTATGAAGCTCATTTTTTTTTTTTTTTTTTTGGATTTTTTGGTACCAGGGATCGAACTCAGGATCTTGCGCTTGCAAGGCAGGCACGGTGCCACTGAGCTAAACTCCTGGCCCTGAAGCTCAGTTCTTACTCTATATTGCTAGTGTGACACTTAATGATGGGGGTATGTTCTAAAAACTGTATATTAAGTGAGCCATCATTGAGTAAACACCTTATAGTGTATTTAAACTAAGAGGGCTACGATGTCACTAGGTGATATGTTACAGGACCACCATCATATATGTGGTCCCATCACTGGTAGAAACTTCATTATGTGGTGCATGATTGTACACTGAAGAATCAACTAATAGATGTATGTAAAAGGAAACAGATTTGATTAACTGTCTATTAGGAATTGGATTTAACCTTTCTTCCACATTTCATACATTTATTTCTTACAAAAGAAGCTGAATAATGCGTATTAACTTGGTTGTGAATGTTCAAATTCTTTTTTACTAGGAAAAAATACAGTCATCTTCCTGGTGATGATTCCATTACAGTTTTAAGTAAGTGAGAATTGATGGGTCTCAGGATCTCAGAAAACTGTTTTCTAATATCACCAACCCTGTGCTGTTAAAAATCATCCTTCCTTAGATCAGCTAAGGCAAATATACTAGTATACCTATAGCTCTTTTTCTACTTTGAATCTTTTGATTTCCTCAGAAATCTAAACTTCTAATCTCTGTATTATATTTCATCACAAACTCCAATCAATCTTTATTGCTATGGAAAAAGGAAAGAGAAGGATTTATTTATACCAGAACTAAAGCCATTTCAAGAAAGATGATTTCACCCTAGAACTCTCTATACTAGCTATTTTCTGTTTAGCTTTTCTCCTGGTTACATAAAACTTCAATCCATTATGACAAGCTTCATGATTTCTTATAATGCAAAATCAGACAAAGAAATGCCAAAGTACCAAGAGTGCCTGAATGAACCTCGGTACCATCTGGGTATATTCCTGTCCACCTGAGTTTTTGAGACAGATGATAGAGTTCTTCAAGAAACTCCTGCTTTTCATTTTGTTTGCATCTTTTAGGGTTATAAACTCAAAGGCTGGAAACACATCTGTACTATATCTCCAAAGCAAGGACATAAATTAAAGGAAAATACAATTTGCTGTAGTCAAAATCTCTACATTAATATACAAGTCAGAAATCCTTCAAATCTATAAATCAACTGAACACATTGACAGTTTAATCATAGATGACTGTTTAAATGGGAAAAAAACTTGCTACTGATATGTCCATCTGGTTTTTTGGAAGGAGATTTGAATCTTCTATTCTGTCCCCACTACTCTTTTTGGAATTAACATAATGTGGCCAAAGTTCTCATTTAACAAATAAGAGGATAACATTTATGTTAATGGTACCACCTGCACTCCATTTGTTACAGGTAAGACTTCCATGTCACCTTTGTCTTCTTCTTTATTCCCAAGAGTCAAACAATTAGCTTTCCAGTCCCATGATAATCTTGCTGCAATCCAGGGACCTGGTTTAAGCCTCCATCATCTCTCTTTGTGGGGGGGGGGGGGCTTTTTTGAGAAAGGGTCTTGCTCTGCCGTTCAGGCTGACCTTGACTACATGCCTCAGCCTCCCAAGTGCTGGGTTTACAGACTTGTGCCATCATGCCCGGCTAAGCCCAAATCATCTCTTATCAGATTTCTGTACTAACCTCCTAACCTATCTCCCTGCCTCCATCTTTGCTCTCCTACAGCTTATTTTTGAACATACCAAAGTGATACTGTGAAAACCAGTCAGATTATGTAAATCCTCAGTTCAAAACTTCTCAATGACTATTTTCTCTCCCACTCAAAATCAGTCATTATTACCATGGCCTATAAGCCCCTATGGATTTGCACACTCCCATATCTTTCTGACTTCATCTTCCTACTGCTCTCCATTCATCCAGTTCCAGCCCCGGTGACCACCTCACTACATCCCAATAAGGCAATAAGCCACAAGCATTGGCTCTTCCCTCTGCCAGGAATTGCCTTTTCCATTATCCATACATCTTACTCCCCTTATACTCTTTGCAGGGTTTTGTGAGTCCTATTCTGTCCATCATATTTTAAATGGAAACATTGGCCTCCTCTACACATTCCCGGCACTCCTGACTTGCTTTAACATGCTCTGCTTTTCCTTTCTTTCCAATAGGACTTAACACATTGAACAAAATAACTTTTCCTTTTTTGGTCTGTTTTTTCTACTAAAAAATATGAGCTTCACAAGACAGAGATTTTTGTCATTTTGGCATTGTAACATATCCCCAATGTCTAGAGCTGTGATTGGCAAATTGGAGCTTAAGAAATATTATGAATGATACTCATACTCCCATGCATATTCAATGATGACCAATAAAAACTAATATCCTTAATAAGGCACTCAAAGCTCTGTATGATTTGGCCCTAGGCTACCTTATACTTCTCTTCCCTTATGAGCCCTGTGCTCATAAAACAAAAATGGAAATCCTTTTCCTAGTGTATGCCCCTTGATGTCCTCTTCGTGTCTCTAATGTTCCCTCATTTTGCTACATATGTTTCTAGTTCTAGAGTTTAATCTGAATGTTCCCTTTTTTTTTTTTGTCTCGGTACCAGGAATTAAACTCAGGACCTTGCACTTGCCAGGCAGCCACTGAGCCACTGAGCTATATTCTCAGCCCCAAGTTTCCTATGGATGTAAAGTTTAGTGATAAATCAAATGTAGACCCCAAATCAAAAAGTACTAGAAGAGGACAGTGCTTTGTTTTATTCCTAAAGAATTTTTTTTCAACAGATATTTGCAGGAATGATAGAATATGCCAAGTCACATAGGAAATTATATTCATTTTAAAAATTATTCTGATTACATGTGATAAAGAACCATTAAAAAAACACTGGTCTGGAGTTCTTGATTCATACTTCAGTTCATTCAATAAACAGTATATATCCTGTTTAACTGTTGCATATTTATCCTAATATGAATATTTTCTCAAACCTTTTTCCCATATAAAAATCTGGTTTCATAAAGGGTCATATTTTGCAAATATAATAATATTATTTAGAGTTCTTCTTTATAGCTGTTTGGGAAAGAGACAAATGTGGAGTATTGAAAAAGAAAATCCTTGGGCCAGGGATTTAGCTCAGTGGTGCCTCGCAAGCGCAAGGTCCTGAGTTAGATCCCTGGTACCAAAAAAAAAAAAAAAAGAAAGAAAAAGAAAATCCTTAAGCAGATATGAAGAGACTATTCACAAGTGATAATTCTGGGCCTATGCAGATTAAAGATGCATTGAAAAAACTGTATATGTTGCAATTAAATGATGTGCACTAGAAAAGAAATAATGTCTGTCACATAACTGGTTTGAAGTCTTAATTGAAAAAAGAGATTTGAGGGGCCAGGGATTTAGCTCAGGGGCACCGCACTTGCCTCACAATTGCAAGGACCTGAGTTCAATTCCTAATGCCAAATAAATATGTAAAATGTTACTTTAAAAAAAGAGAGAGGGCCGGGAATTTAGCTCAGTGGTTCCGGCACCTGCCTCACAAGCGGAAGGTCCCGAGTTCGATCCCCAGTAGCAAAAAAAGAAAGATTTGAGGGGCTGGGCAGGGATTTGGCTCAGTGGTTTTGCCGCCTGCTGCACAAGCACAAGGACCCAAGTTCGATGCCAGGTACAAAAAAAAAAAAAAAAAAAGATTTGAAAAGACCCCATCACAGCAAAAAAATACATAGAAGTTCAAAGAATCATAAGAAGTTGTTTTTTGACAAATTAAATCAATCCTTTTTATGTGAACTCTTTAAAACACATTTGAGGGTCTGGGGATTTAGTTCAGTGGTTCCACCGCCTGCCTCGTAAGCCCAAGGTCCCGAGTTCAATCCTCAGTACCAAAAAAATAAACAAATAAAATATATTTGAAAATGGTTGCATTAAAATACATTTTCAGGACTGGGGATATAGCGCAGTGGTAGAGCACTCACCTAGTACACATGAGGGCTTGAGTTTGATCCCCAGCACCACAAAATAAATAAAATACATTTGCATTTATAGTAATGTTCTTCAGGGATAAGCTCTCAAATTTCATATGAATGGAATTTATGTAGGTATATGCATCTCTTCCTCATACCACACAGAAGTAAACATAGATTTTATTCCTGTGTACAAACTATACAGCTTAAGGAGTTTCTTAAAAAAAAGATTTATGGAGTTTAAAAACAAAAATTAAAATGACCCAATAACTTTATTAGAATCAATTCCTTGAATTAAAAGCACTGATTAAAGTCATTTAACTTTTTATTATGCAAATCTAAGGATAATGGTCATTACAATGAGGGCAATAGCACCAAGTAGAGTGACCATATATTTTCATTAAAATCAACTCTGGAAAAGCAATCAGATTGTGTAGTATTCAAGCAACCAGAGTTTATTAAAATTCATTTATGATCAGCTATATTAAATATAACTTATTATATTATATGAATATTGTATAATTATAAAAGTATCACTCTAAAGTCTTAACCCCATAAGAATAAGAAAAATGGCTGACATAAACTAATGCTAAAGTTCTGATTTCAATGCAAGAGATCATTATTTCAAGAAAATTAAGTTTTAATTTTCTCAATCAGGCAGAAATTAACAAAAACAGCAAGATGGAAAGATTCAACTCTCTTACAGCTAATGTTACATAGTAATACACTGTTTAATAACACTGTGTAATTACTGTAATACCACAGAAACTGGATAACTAAATTGCCTATACTGTAATTCAAAGGCCTCATACTAACTCAAAAACTTAGTCACACTAGTTGATAAATTTTATTCTCTTTTAAGGAAAATCAATAATTGGTCATTACAACAAAGAGGAAGTAACAATTACTGACCCAGCTTTAAGTTTCTTGCTTTCCAAGAAAGGTAAGAGAAATGGGACACAGTGAAAACCAATTAACTCAATTGAACAAATATTTGAGCACCTACCATGCACCTGTTCAACACTGGGCACTAGGAATACAAGATAAACAAAATAAATGTGTTTTCTTCCTTTGTGGAGGTTGAAGTTTAGTTGAAGATCAGAGAAAAGAAAGAACAATCACAATAAAAAGATGCTGGGACATTTGACAAGGCAGTACTCTACTTCATCCTTCACATACTTTCCAAGTTAGAAAGATCTTGAAGAAACTGATCAATACCAGTCAGTGATCCAGATTTTGATTTCTCTGGAGGACATACCTGCCCAATACCTACTCAGATCAGTGGCAGTCACAGATGGCAGTAGATACTATTCAAAAGCTTACCTTCCAACTTTTCAGATTCTGTACTCTGAACTTTAAAAAGCAGTAAGACCAATGAAGGTAATTCAATGCTATTCAAGCACCTTGTAACTGAGCTGAATACCCTTGTAAAAGCATTCAAATGCTTTGTTATAAAGAGATTTTTGTGTTAGTTGAGTACCTCTTGGAGTTGTGTTCATTTCACCAAGAAAACCACCTATGAGTATAATCGATTTTTTTGAAGTGAGCTGACTGTAGAGGTTTGCTTCTAAGAATGACGAAGAAAACTAATTTTGGCTTTCATAATCATTGAAATGTTTACTGTCTATATTTAAAATTATCCCAAAACATTCTTTCATCTCCTAACAGTAAGGGTAATTGTCAGATATCCACATATCTATCATCTTAGGCACTGATGTTCTCTACCACCATTAGCACTTAAAAAATGATAGATCATTGGGCCGGGGATTTAGCTCAGTGGTTTCACCACCTGTTGCACAAGCTCAAGGACCCGAGTTCGATCCCCAGTACCAAAAAAAAAAAAAATGATAGGTCAATTGGCAGTGTGCTAGGCACTGGGGTTTTAAAAAGACATGGCCCTGCCCTCAAAGCTCAAAAGACTACTGCATTTCCCCCAAAATGAGAAATAACTGGAAGATAAGCCCTAGGTGGATGACTTTTTGGGATGTTCATAATATAAGCCTTACCCCCAAAATAAGCCCCAGTTAAGATGGTCAGCCAGACTAATTCATTGAATATGTCCATTGTAACACATGACAGATGTACTTGAATTATAAAATAACAAGATATAATGAGATATAAATAATATTAGATGTCAATACTTAAAATAAATGATAATATAGATTATAATTAAGTATTTGTAAATACCCAAATGGGTGCCTTTGGACGAGAGGTCAACATCTAACTGAACAGGTGAACTCAAGACTTATTGCCAAATGACCAATCAGAGTACAGACACAACACATCAATACTTTGCACACTTGATGAACAGATGTAGTTGTGTCTAATATGAATCTTCATAATTCAATACATCGTATGTTATAACAGATGTGCTTAACACACTCGTGTGAAATAAACGGTTTCTGAATTTTGGTGCCTGCAATTTTCTGTTGCTTTTGTGTGGACCATCATTCTTTCATCATTTTTGTTGCCACCCCTATCTCATGAGTCTTCAATTAACACTTGATTTAAGGGAAACTTTGTGAAGCCTAGCCAATAAGAGGTTGTGAGTTGGGTGAAGAATTCATGGGTTAAAATCACTGACCACTGTGTTGCCAATGCACTACGTACAAGCTACCTGGACAAGTACTCACTTAAGGAGAGCTCTACAGCTGAACATAATAGATTGGGGCCAATGGTTCTAAAGGAAATGGAGTCGCAAAAAAAAAAAAAGGAAATGGAGTTGCAAGAAATTCAGGCCAGAATTCATGGTTTGGACAGTTATGATGTTCCAGAAGAAGGTGATATGACTGTATTTGAATAACTAGATTTTTATACATGACTATAGACTTTTGTACATAAAGAAATGAATATAGAGTGCTGTACATGAAAAAATAAGACATCCTCTGAAAATAAGCCCTGTTGTGTCTTTTGGAGCAAAAGTTAATATAAGTCCAGGGAAATGTGGTAATAGTTGAGAACATGAATCTAAGACATTATTCTCTAATTCTCCTCCATATTTTGCTAATGTTAACATCTCAAATTGTCCATTTCATCATTTTAATAAAATACTTTTATATTTTTGTAACTATAAGCACATTATCTCAGAAATACTGTCAAATCAAAAGCCTTAAGTTTTAACCCATAAGAGTCCTTTACAAATCAAAATTCTATGCATCATTTTTATGACAAGAAAAAATTCCTTTTGGGATTTTCTTTACAAGATGCTCTTTAATTTATAAAGAACAAAATGTTTATATAAAGGAGGTGAACCTGTGACATTATTGTAGACAGCTAAACTAGTTAGAAAATGCAAGACCAGCCTCTCAGCACAGAAGCTAACTGTGGCCCAAGGCTTATTCACTACAGGCCAGGCTTTAAGAAAAAGAACAACTACACCCAGGATCTTCCCCTGCCCTTGAACAGCAGTGATTGATATTCTAAACAGGCATCAATCACCTTGGATGGGGACCAAATCCTCCCTAGCCTATTCCTTCCAGGAAATTCTTGTTCCTTCCCTGTACTATTGCTACCTGGCTAGCTTCCCCATTTGATCCTCATTTAATGAATATTAATTAAGTGACTATATGTTGTAATCTTATTGGTTGATCATAGTTTTGTCCCACCTCATGATTTCCCACTGTATCAATATTACCTAAGTGACTATATTTGTAATCTTATTAGTTTACTGTAGTTTCCTCCCAACTTGTACCCACCTCACCTCGTGGCTTTGCTCAATAAAACACCTTTGAGAAGCAGTGGGGGCAGGCAACCCACTTTCAGGTCCCCCTTCCATCTTAGAGAAAAGCTATCTTTTTCCCAATAAATTCTTTCTACTCAACCTCTAGAATTCATTCTTCGATTTTTGAGAACACAAACTCTGCATGTCTGGACATCCAGCAAATTGAAAGCTGTATTTCCCTTACATTATTTGGGTTATTTTGAGGTCCTATATGATCCATAGATCATACACCCTATATCAACACCACCATAGGGGTCCAGTTTTCTTTATGAGGCAAAAGACTGTTACCAACTGGTGTAATACCCAATCTTGATTCCTCTTTTGCTCCCAATCCCCTCCCTGCTCTTAAACCCCCTCCCTTCCGTATTTACAAAAGTTTTCTTTCCATTTTTTTCCTTCTTTTCTCATTTTTCTTTTCCCTTCCTTCTCTTCCTCCTGCCCCATTCCCAGTTCCATTTCCCTTTTGAGCAATTTTTTTCAGCCTTTTCTTTCCTTTTTTTGATAAGGTTGGCTAAAAGTTTATCAATTTTATTTAATCTTTCAAAGAATCAACTCTTCAATCCATAGAATATTTGTATTGTTATCCTAGTCTCAACTGCATTAATTTCTCCTCTGATCTTTACAATTTACTCCCTCAGGCAAGCTTTGGGCTTGCTTTGTTCTTTCTCTAAAACTTTGAGGTTCAACATTAGGTTACTTGAGCTCATTCTGTTTTCCTGATATGAGAGTTCCCTGCTATGAATTACCCTCTTAGGAGTGCTTTCACTACATCCCATAAGTTGTGGTATGTTGTGTTGGCACTATCAATTAATTGTACTGTTTAATTTCTTCTTTAATTTCATTTGTGACCCATTGGTTCTTCCTGAGGGTGTTAATTTCCATGTGTTTACGGAGGTTTTATCGTTTCTTTTGCTGTTGAATCCCATTTTAATTGCACTATGGTCCAAAAATATTCATGGGATAATTTCAATTCCTTTCTATTCACCTAAGCATGTTCTATGGGCTACTGTGTGGTCTATTTTGGAGAGCCCATGTGCAGCTGAGAATCATGTGTATTCTGATGTTTTGGGGTGGAACACCTTGTAGATATCTCCTAAGTAAATTTGTTCACAAGTTTGGTTCAGTTCTGATATTTCTTTGTTGGTTTTTTTGTCTAGATGATGTATTTGTGACAGTGGAGTATTAAGGTCCCCGATTACAACTGTATTAGAGCTTATTAGATTTCTCATGTCCATTAATATTTGTTTTACATAGTTGGATGCACTGATATTTCGTGCATATTTACATTTGTTATCTCTTTTTCTTGGAGTTTTCCCTTAACAAGTATATAGTGACCTTTTTTGAATCTTTTGTTAAGTCCTGTTTTAAAGTTCTCATTTCATGCAAATACAATAGCTACCCCTGATTTTTTCTAGGTTCCTGTCATATGGAATACTGTTTTCCGTCCTCTTTCAGTCTATGAATTTCTTAAATTAAATGGGTTTTTTGTATGCAGCGTATTGTTGGATCTTTCTTGATCCACTGTGCCAGTCTGTTTCTTTTGATTCATGAAATGAGACCATTTACATTGATGGTTATAACTGATATGCATTGGCTTATCCCTGTCATATTTTTTTCCTGCTGTCAGTTCCTTGTCTTTCCCCTCTATTTAACTGCTTGTCTTGCCTGGTGGCTTCCTCCTACTGGTGTTCTTGGAATTGTGGCTTTCATTATCTCTTTCTAAAATGTCCTTCAGAACATTTTTTAGAGCTGATTGTTGGTTGTGAATTTCTTCAGTTGTTCTTTGTCATGGAAGTATTATTTCTCACCTGATTTCCAAAGATAGTCTTTGCTGAATACATCAATGTGGATTGGAGGTTTTTTCTTTTAGGGCTTGAAATACTTCATTCCAAGCTCTCCTTGACTTTAAGGGTGTGTGTTGAGATGTCTGCTGTGATTCTGATGGGCTTTCCTTTATAGATGATTTGTTTCTTTTTTCTAACAGCTTATAATATTCTATTCCTGTGCTGGATTTCTGGGATCTTGATTATGATATGCCTTCGTGTAGATTTATTTTGGTCATGAGTATTTAGAATTCTGTATGCTTCATTTATTTGTCTGTCAAATTCTTTTTTTGTGTTTGGGAAGTTTTCATTTGTGAACAGGTTTTTTATGGCATTTTTACTGTCTCCTGCTCTTTCTTTGACTCTGATCCATCTTATATTGTTTTATTTGTATCATATTGCAACTGTTAGATTGAATTTTTTATGGCTTTCAGTTTTTAAGATATCCTTCTTTTCATAGTTGGTAACAGCAATTGTATCTTCCAGATCTGAAATTCTGTCCTCACCTTGGTCTAAACAATTGTGCATATTTTCAGTGGAGTTTTTAATCTCCTGGATATCGTTTTGAATCTGTTTCACGAATTCCATTTATTTCCTTTGTTGGGTATTCATGGTTTCCATCATTTTCCTAAGCTTTTCTATTTTTTTAATCTGTCTTACTCTAGATTCACTGAGCATGTTCTTCATTTTGATTGTCTTTTCTTTTTTTACCTGAAAGATTTTCTCTATAGTCTCTTCTATCTATTTATTTACCTCTGCTATCATTTCAGATTGTTCAGGTAAGTGGCTTCCAATATCCTCTGTCCCATTGTCCCCTAGACTTGTACTGAGTGAGCTGCACATCTAGCATTGCATTTTGCTTCTATGCCTTGTCATTTTCTATTTTTTAATTTTATTTTGTTTTCTGAGTTGTTGCTTATAGATTTCTTATGGTAGAAAGCTTTATCATTAATATTGAGGCTTCTCCAAGAAATGCCTATTCCCCAAAAATGTCTTCTAGATGTAGGTGGTTCTTGGTCTTTGTGTCTATCCCAAGATCCTACCTTCCCAATCTATTGAGGATGAGAGATTGCTATCTATTTAGCTCAGCACCCAGTCCTTTGGTATTAAGACTATGGTGATGGTTGCGACCCCAGACAATCACAGTGTTGTCATACAAGGGAGAACAACTAATTACAACAGGTATGATATCCTGGTTAAAGTGGTACAATTAGCAGTATCAATAGCATCTAACAGCCTAGCAATCAACAAACTGTGTTCCCTATCAGTTTGGTACCTTTAACCATTTAAGCTCTACCATTGTATAACAAAATCCAACATAAACCAGGAACTTTTATGCAATACTTTTCCCTTTAGTAGAGTGATTTTTTATCCTGTGGGAGAGAAGTTTAAGGGAATGGGTGCAAAACAGAGAGACAAGTGAGAAATATAGTAAAAGCAAGGCTGGAGGGCAAAGGATGACCACTGAAGCTTTGAGAACCTAGAGAAGACAGGAGAGAAAGCATGAAGGAGGAAGCAAAAGAATACTGATGCAAACCAGAAAAATAAGAGACACTGTTCACTCACATGAAAGTACCATAAAATCAAGAAAGATAGTTGAGGAAAGAGAAAGATGAATAGTACAGAACAAGAATAAATGTATAAAAACTAAATGACCAAAAAAAAAAAAAAAAAAAAAAACTCAAAACCCAACCAGATGGAAAAAAGAAAACAATCTAGCAAACAAGGAAAAAGAAAGATAATAAAAATACTAAAATTCCTCGTGTCCACAGTTCTGTTAGCATACTAGACAGAGCCCATAAATGTGCTGTGCTGCCCCGCCAGGTCTGCAGTAAGATCAGTGCTGGACACAGGGCTATTTCTGACTTGCAGGGGTGAGAGTTGGGGCCCTTCCCCAGCGAGTAGCCTTCCGGATATCTCTTGCCCATGTCTCCCCACCGTGACTGTCTCTACACAGTTCTCAGCTGCTATGGCGCCCTCTGCTGGAGCCAGCCCAAGGCTAGTTCTGGGTCTGTCTGCATATGGTTCCTTCCAGACTTTGCATGGGATCCTCTGGTCCACACCTTTGATTATTCTCACTTCGGAGGGAGGGGGTCCCACCACTGGCTAGGGTCGTTACTTTGGTTACCTTGTGTTCACGGTTACAGTGCAGGTGGGGTGTGTTCCCTTCCTGCCACAGGCCAAGGCCACTTGCTGGCCCAAGTCCCCAGTGGCAGAATAGTGGGGATACCTCCAGTCCTTTGTAGCCAGGGCCAGTCTTAGCAGGCCTGGGTATTCCTGGGAACAGAGTTTGCCTGATCCCAGTCCCTACTTCTCATCATAAATTCCCTCAATATGCTGACCAACTGCCAGCCGTCTACCGTGACTGGATGGCCCTTCTCTTCTGTCAGGGCAGCAAAGCGACCCTGGAACTGTTCTGCTGTTCTGCTGTCAGAGTTCAAGCCCGAGGCTCTCTGAAAGAAATGGCAGTCTCGCCCACCAGCTGCACATCTGTGCCAGCTGTTCCATCTCATTCACCAACTATTGTCCCTGAGGAGGCCCTTGGGAATATTGTCCCATGCTCTCACTGCTGCCTTGGACTGTGCAAGACTCTCTCAATCCAGGTCCAGTCTCTGTTTCTCACTGAGCAGCAAAGTTGTTTTTATGTTTTGTTTTTGGTTTTATTTTTGGTACTGAGGATCGAAGCAGCAAAGTTGTTTTTGCTGCCTTCCCACTGGGGCAGTCGATCTACCGAATCGTGTGTTGTCCAATCTGTCTGTAGCAATGGATCTTATTTTCTTCTCCTCTGTCAGTTCCCTTGTGGTTCTGGTCTCCAGGCTGTTGATTTCCAGACTCTTAGAGAAGCCGTGCCTCTGGCACACACCGCTCTGCCATTTTTCTCCCCTAATATGCCCAATCATATATAAACATAAAATGTTTTGCCATAAACTTCAACTATGATAATGGGAATCCATCAGTGTCTTCTGCTTAGCAACCATGATCAGTCCAAGGGACAATCAGGAAATGTATGTTTTCTGCTTAGGTCTTTAAAAAATTTCACACTAATGAATTGGAGGAAGTATCTTAGTACCTGAATTAGGCAAAAACAATTCACCAATAATTCAGCTTTTTAAGAGTAGGAGCTTCTTTTGCAGTTAAGAAATAATGTTCATTTGCTTAAATCATTTTAAGTGGGAAAAAATGGACATGAAATTTCTTTTTCTTAGCCTAAGAATAAAAACAACAGGAATGAAAAAGACTAGTTTTACACAAATACAAAAGTTTCAAAGCCCAGTAGAGTATTTGTACATAACAGATATATTTAGATAAATCAGTTTGCCAAGTGGGGCTCAATGTTTAAAAAATTAATTTTTACTTTCTTTGTGTAAAGAAAACAATTGGATCAAACAAACATTAATCAAGTACCCATTATATAGCTAACACCTTATAGCACACACAAATGTATGATATGATTATTTCCCTGAGGCATTTGCAATCTAACCAGGGAATGAAAACTAACCACAGAAGAACAGATAATTAAATGCTGAACTATGAGGTTCTGAGCCTCTCCTCCATTGGTCCTATCACATAGTCCTGTCTTATTATCCTCACAGCATATACCACTATCTGAAATGACCTTGCTCTCTCTGCACTTGTTTGTGTTCTAGTTTCTAGAAAACAAGTTCCCTAACAGCAGATACCTTAATGGTCTTATTCACATTCTGATCTCTGACACTTTAGAACAATGGCTGGCACATACCTGCTCAAATAACTGGTAATTAAATTCACTGAAGTACAATAAGAATTCAAAGAAGAAACAGATAAATCTACCTTCACTGAGAAACTATGTAAGAATTGTGCCTTAATTTGATAGCCAGAAAGAGGAAAGGCCAGAGAAGTCAGACAAAAGGAGCAGCATTAACATTTTATTTCAAAGAAGTTGACAGATGCTAGTCCATAATCTTTTACCTGAAACTCTTGATGCCTGATGTGTTTTAGAATTCAGAATGTATCATATCTTAGAAAGATGGATAATAGGAACAGGAAGATAGATCTTTTACAAAGAATAGGAGGCCAAAAGATGGAGGGAGGGGAGGGATAAGAAGGACAGGGGAAGCAAAAAGAATTAAGCTGTTTTATGTATATGTCCCCACTACACATGAGTGTAATCATTATGTACTGCAAACATGAGCTAATAAAAATTGTAAAAGAAGAAAAGAATATGGTGTGTATACTGTATATTATAAAATATATCTAGCAAGATCTGGGGTAGCATATTGACTCAAATGTATTCAAAATTAGCAGTGAAACATGAATGTTCCACAAGTCAGGAGCCTCAAGTAGGTCAGGGTTTATGGCCAAATTATAAAAGTATGTTTTCAAAACTTTTAGATTTTAGAATTTCAGGAAAGGGTTGTGGACTTGTAATATTCAGGACTGATTGGAGAAACAATCAAAGACCTAAGAGAAGGATTGCAGAGATCAACAAGTTTGGTCTATTCTACTTAAATGACATCTACCATTCACTGAATATGTATTTATTATGTGCCAGGCACTATGCTAAGAGCTTTACACATACTGCCTCATTTAAATACTCACAGTAATCCTAGGTACAGGAATATACTGTCCTATTTTTTACATCAGAAAAATCAAGGTTTATAGTTACTAAGTCATTAGCCTAAAGTCAAGAAGATAAAAAATTACAAATTAGTTTTAGTATTTAGTATACAAATTATTAGTATTAATACACAAATTAGTATTAGGAATTAATATTTAGATCTGATTACACCATAAGCTTTAAAAACTCTACCTACATTCTTGAAATCTATGTGCAAGAGTCTTCACTAGTATAATAATGCTGGTCACAGCTCAAGCTTTTTCTTGATCTTGGCCTTTCAATTTGCTCTTTCCTCTGCTTAGAGAGCTACCCCTACCCAATTCCACCCTTCTCTCTTCTTCATCTGGCCATTTCCTATTCATTCTGTATGTTCTGAGCTAAGGTTACAGTTGTTTTTTTATGGTCTCCCAATGACTCCTGAATTTCCTCTTTTGCAACACCTTCTAATTATTATATTTTAAATTCAGTGTACTATAGTAAGGACTAGGTCCCTTCTGGTCCCCAGTTAGTCCTCTGATGTTTGTACTGTTTCTAGCTAATTGTAAATAGTCAAATCTGTGATGATTGATGGAACTGGGGCTAAGGAAGAAGGGGAAAGAGGAGGAAAAGGGAGAGGGAAGGGAGGGGAAGGGGAGATAAGGGGGGGGAGAGAAGAGGGGAGAGAGGGGGAGGGTGGGAGAATGGAGAGGGCAGAAGAGGGGAGGGGGCAGAGAGATCTAGTTTTGAGATAAGAGCTCAGACTAGGTTGGCAGCAACAAGAACAGACAGTATATGTAATTTTGTTTAAAATTACACTTGTTATTGAAGCAATGTACACAGACATATGATTGGTGTTTGTCTTAAATAGAGTAATTTAAATATCTGTTTTTGTGATTACTATCTCTACAATACACAAATAACCACTAAATGGCTATGATTATCACTCTGTAGATACACCTCACAGTGACTTGCCATGTATCTACTTCAAGTAGCTTTTATAAATAACCATCATGTAGTTTTCTGATGTAGCTCCAAAATTAATCTGACAAAACAAAATGATTCACTCCTTTAAAAATTCAACAGTATATAGGACCAGAGATTTAGCTCAGTGGTTCCGCCACCTGCCTCACAAGCACAAGGTCTTGAGTTCGATCCCTGGTACCAAAAAAAAAAAAACCTCAACAGTATAAACCACTAAAAACTAAAAATTTTACCTGAGTTGTGAATAAGATATTATTAAAACATACTTTTTCTAGGAAAAAATACATAAAAGTCAACCAATAATTTGGCTATCATTACTTCTGACTGATGTACCTGAACTTATAAACAATCCCCAATTTAGAAAGGAGTCATGTCTAAAATTTGTTCATTTATATAGCGGTTTAGCTCTTCAAACACAAATATCCAGAAATGTAATTTCTAAAAAACTGGTTTCCAAACTCAAAGACAATCCTCTCTCCATGAAAAGCAAAAACAGCTTATTTTGACTCAAAAGGAAGAATATTTAAAATAACAAATGTTTAAACAAATTTGTAACAAATGTTTGAAACTTAAAAACTTATGCAAAACATGATTATACAAGAGATAAAATGATTTTAATTTTCAGAAAATTTATAATGGAGTTTTTAAAAAATTTAGAATTAAAAATTATTAAGTTTCATAAACACTGTTTTTCCAAAAATGGGTTTCAGATTCTATGCTAAACAGAGACGACTTCATTAAAAGATTTTGTCCCAAACTATTCCTTAAATAGCTTGTTTTTTTTTCACTTAGTCTTGATTAGAAGATTCCTTCCCAAGATAGAGACAGAAATTCTATCAAATAGAAAACACATTGCAGAAATAATGTCATTTATTCCACTGTGTTTTACAAGTGCTATCATAGGAATTAAAAGGTAGTTTTAACTTTTTTTGGCATTTTTATTATTTTAGACAAAATTGTGAGACCTGAGTAACTCCATTTTAAAATTTGGCCCCATCTTAGAGTAAGGTGGCCTGGACATAAATTCTAGTTCCAAGAAAAACCACAAGATGTACTTTGGCCACCTGCCTGTGATAATGTTCAGCAGTCCCCTAGCAACTAGCCTAGCAACAGCTAATCAGTAGCTGCCTCAATGTCCCAGATGCTCTTCTCGATGGCCTGCAACAGCTAACCAGTAGTTACTCCAATACCCCAACATCCCAGATGTTCTTTTCGATGACTTGAGCAGCCGTTTGCAGTTCAGCGCGCAAGGCCCAACCAATTAGGTTTAAACTTTCAAAACTTGCTAAATGCTAGCCAATCGTGTGATTTGCGTGTGATTTGAAACCCCGCGCCTTTTTGAAACCCCGCGCCTTGCTGCAACCTCTATAAAAACCCCTGGTGTTTTAGAGTTGGGGCTCTCAATCCTGACCCGCTGCGTCGGTGTCGGATGAGAGTCCCTGCTCGAGCTTGAATAAACGACCCTCGTGTGTTTGCATTGGAATCGGCTCCTTGGTGGTCTTTGGGGACCTCGCGATCTGGGCACAACAAAAATAACAACTGTATTAGTGTTTATTCACATAGACCTTAAATTTCTTCTAGTCCAATTGTTTTTCACAATACACTTTTCATGTATTTGAATAACTGAGGAGGAAGAAGAATTCCAAATAAATCAGTAACTATACTTGGTTCTTGAAGCATCATATGCAGTATATAATCACTGTGCCAGTTATAATATAAAACCCAATTGTGCTGTATATTCTTGTGCCTTAAAAATTACAGGTAACCTAAGAACATAATGACCCATACCCATAATACATGTAAAAGCAGATGATTCAAATTTTCTTTTAAAAAAATTTCTGAATCACCAAATTGTTGACCTAAAGATTCCAAAGTAGAAAACATACCTGTGCTTTTCCTTTTCACCTAGATTTTTTTAAACAGTAATATGTCCAGCCAGGAATTTAGCTCAGCGGCACCACACCTACCTTGCAAGTGCAAGGTCCTGAGTTGGTTCCCCAGTACCAAAAAAAAAACAAAACAAAACAGTAATATGTCTTATACATCAATATATAGGTTACAGTTTGCATAAACCTGGAAATGTGAAGTCGCTATCAACCTCTTCTACAGTTCTTTGACTCTGCTGATGCTAACAGTGGCTTCTAACCAGCAACATCAAGCCCTTTCATAGGTGCTCCTGAAAACCAATGACAGACAGATATTACATCCCTACATATAATACACTTCAGCTATGTTAAACTTGCCAATAACAGTATGTTTAAGGTCCTCTTTGATGAAACAAAGAAAGTCTAATTTCTGCAGGAAAAATTTGAGAAGTTCAAAACTTATTTTAATAGCATTTGTCCAAGTTTCTATTTCACTCGCTGCTGAGTAATTTGGTTTTATAACAGTTTGGACAGTTAGGGATTAGGAAGGTTGAACTTCAGTGTTACTACGCAACTGAAAGAATGATTTATAGTCAGAAGATCATTGAAATACAAATATAGACGTGCTTAAATATTTACAGAATTCTCTTCCTGTGTTGTTATAAGTTCTAGACCCACGTTAGTATGCCAGCACCAGAATGACACCCAAAATTTTTACAAAACTCCTAAATTGACTTCTCTTCAAGTACCACTGTATTTGCCATTTTATACTTATTCTATACAAAATGACTTATTTAATGGCCATAACCAATACTACAGGCATTTTCAACATACTTGGGGGCCCTTTATAGCCCTGATGTAGCATAAGAAGTTAGTTCTGTCAGTACATTTTTCTACAGATCCAAAGGTCTCAAGGATGGTTCTGAAGTAAGATTCAAAAAATATTTTTAAACCTATAATATACCCTCAGAGTTATACCCTTAGTAAGCAGTATTTCAACTGTATGTCTTCCTTTCAAACACTTTCTGTGGAAAGTATACATCTGACTTAGGCTTTAGAAAACTTGGTTTTTCTTTTCTCCAGGCAAGTCTGATTGCACTAGCAATTGCACACAAGGAGACAGAGGAGAGACAAGTGGCCACTTACTTCAGCTTAAGAATTTGGAGAATAACACAGGAAAAGAATCCTTTTAGATCAAGCTCCTTAGGGGTCTCAACAGGGGAATGGGGCAATTTATCCCTTCCATTAAAAGAAACTGTCCTATATCTAAATCCCTTCATTAATACTGCCTCTGGAGTATATAACAGTGAATTTGTTCAAAAGTTTAAGTACAAATTTGATCCACCAAGTTAAGTTCCATTGAGCTTGGAATATCTCGAATTTCACAAACTATAAATAAGCTCCTCGGGCTGGGGATTTAGCTCAGTGGTTCTGCCGCCTGCCTTGCAAGCGCAAGGACCCGAGTTCGATCCCCAGTACCAAAAATAAAAAATAAAAAAAAAAAAAAAGCTCCTGGCTGAGCTTCATGTACTTCACTTTAGGAAGGTACTAGAATGATCTCTCCTCTCTATATTAATACCACAATAGAATATGTTAAGACAGGCATTTTCTTTCATGTGAAATGCAGAAATTAGATTATATGTAGATCCAAAGCTATAGACAGTACCTAAATATGAATATGTAATTCTCATACTGAAATGGCTGAGTTTAAAACCTTAAAAAATTATGAAGCATGGTGTTACCATTAGCTGAGAATGTATAGTTTTTTCATAAGCTACAATAAGTTTTAAAGAACCTAGAAATGCCACAAAACTGATATTTTTTTTATTACTCCCAAGGTCCTAGTTCAAACCTTGATTACAATATTTATCATAGTATATAATTTCCCACTAGAGAATATAAATTCCCTGAAGTAGGGATTGGGTCTTACAAAGTTTGGGATATGTTACATAAATGCACTAAAGATGGCTTCTGTATATTGACTGGCCCTATGTTGTTTACTTCTTCATAGCAGGCTAAGACCTATTAGCTCAAAAGACCATAACAGCAAACTTCTATGCAGTCAATTGTTTTAAACACTGCCCATATAAACCAATTTTTAGCTCTAGCTAGACAGCAACAAGTTAAATAAATACAGTGGTGGAAGGGAGGAATAGATGAAGGGAAGGAAAGAGCGACGGGAAAGGAGAGGTAGAGAAGGAGAAATAGAGGGAGAGATAAAGATGGAGAAAGAAAAGGAATGAATGAATGAATAGTAATCTCTTCAATTGCCAAACTGAGGTGGTGAATACTGTACCTAGCAGGGAATAGTATTAATTTATAATTTCTATACTAAGATGGAAAAAATATGAAAAGCTAGACCTACAGAGAGACTATCACTACTCTGAATACTTACAAAGATTCACTGAGCACCTACATTTCAAGTAAGCCTCTTACTGCTTTGATTGAAAAAATGAACCCTACAAAAAATTTGTAATGTAGATATTTTATCCCCATATTTTGATTAATAAACTGAGGCACATAGAAGTTAAGCAAAACCATTTCATATAAAGGATGCCTGACCTGTATGCAACAACACCATGACAGTCAAGAATATACCTTTATAAGGTGGGATACCATCACACTGTTTCCCCAAAAATAAAAAATTAGACCTAGCCAGAAAATAATCAGCCTGGGAAACTAGAGATCAAAAATGCCAGCCCTGGGCCAGGGATCTAGGTCAGTGGTTCCGTTGCCTGCCTCGCAAGCACAAGATGCCGAGTTCAATCCCCAGTACCAAAAAGAAAAAAAGAAAAATGCCAGCCCTATTCAGTCTATCCTTGCCTTACTTGCCCTACAGAATAGCCAACAAGCTAGAGAATAGTGATGGCTGGTAAATCAAGGATAAGCTGATTGGGGCTGGAATTTTTTATCTCTAGTTTTCAAGGCTGATTATTATCTAGTTAGGTCTTCTTTTCAGGGAAAGGGGGCAGTACAGACAGAAGCACTCCATCATATTTGATAGTTCCTTTGGTTGTAAACCAATGAAAGTTTCTGACCTGAAATCTTAGATCATTTACATAGTTTACTTTCAGAATACAAACAAAAGCTCTAGAGCACAAAGGTCACATGCTTCCCAGATTACTACCAATGAACTTAAGTTGTGTAATTTAGCTTGTATATAAAAGCAGTTGATTTTTTGACACAGACCTTTTTGGGCATTCATTAGTCAGGACTTGACAACCCAACTGGCAATACAAAATAGTCAGTAAGCAACAAATGCACTCTCACGAGCATATAGAGGAATATTTTTCCATGGTATCTATATTTAAAAATATAGAAGGAAAAAAATGTAGAAGGAAAATGTCATGAAATAAATGCTAATAATCTCTAGAAGATGAATTTTTACTTTGCATTAAAAATATTTATTCTATTTAAATTACATGACAAGAAAAGTAGGTATTTCCATCATACATATTAAATCTTCAAACAAAACTTTAAAAAACCTTCCTAGTTACTTCTTTCATCTACCAAAATTTAGTTTCAGCAACATATAAAATGAGTATATTAATTTAATCCCTCAAGGACTTGACAATCACAATATAAACTTTGGAAAGAGCCAACAATAAAGAGTTCATTCTTTTTGATCTGACTCTGTCAAAGAGAAGCTTCTCTAGAGTTTCAGCAAGAAGATAGAATCACAAACTTAATAGTCTTGCTAAATGGAATCAGGAAGAGGAAAACCAATACAAAATGAGGTCACATGTATAATACTGCTACTAAAAAGTTTCCTAATTTGGACATCCATTAATATTAATTAAATAATTATAGGGTAGCTTCAGGGGAAAAAATAACGAAGTGAAAAAAATTCAGAAAGGATTACTTCAGAAATATCCATTTATAACCAAGTAGTTTACTGTAAGCCCTCCTTCATCCAAAATGTATGCTGATTTGACCATCCAGCACAAGAGTAACATTTGTTCTTACTGAACAATGACTTGGATTTTCTTCAACCATCTCTTCATCCTGCCAGCATGACCAATAAGAATGTTTTAGCTTAACTGATATATAAATTATACTAACAAAGTCATACCCAAACTATACTGTATATTGAAAGTATTATAATAAAGTTTGATATAAGTTCATATAATAATCAAGGATGAAAATATCAAACATTTTGTGACAAAGCAAAATCTGCTTACTAGGAGGATAAGCTGTAAGGTTCTTGTTAGCACTAAAATTCTTGTTCTGTGCTATACAGTGATCCCCCTCTATCTATCTAGAGTTTGGCTCTCCACAGTTTCAATTACCTATGGTCAATCCCAATCTGAAAATATTAACATCTTTCTTGAGTCTTTCAAGAGAGAGAACAGCATTAGTATAGGTAGCATATTTGGGGCTGGGAAACCACTCCCTCTCCACCCACCTGAATTTTGGCAAAATTCCAGGGCCAATACTCCTTACATTGTTCTCAGAGAAGCAGAAATAACAATAACAAAGACCTGGAGATTTCTATAGCTATACCTTTTAGAGCTCCTGGCCTGACCTTCAGTGACCTTGTCTCCACTGGAACCTGGTTAAAGGTCCATACATATGGACTACATCTCATGTATGTAATTTAATCAGAGTGGATTCTGGTACAGGTATGCATGATGAAAGCCCCAAGATGACTCAGCACCTGTCGTTCATTTCTGTCACTCTTATCCAATGAGAGGCACTCGAGGTGGGGTGCACTTCTTTTAAAATCCAAAATCCTGATTTATGTGTGTGCTTTTTTATTCTCCTGACACCAATTTTCTGTTCATGCCATCTTTTTGTTCCTGTTGGCAGGGACTTACTTGCCCCTAAGTTCATCTTCCTATTATCTTTAATAAGTATAGCTGCTTTTTCTTTTACCACTGTACACTTGCAAATCTTTGCTTGCCATACACAAGAGCCTAGAATCTATCAGATCCACCATGTGATATCAGAATGATAAAAAAGTTTTATATATATATGTCACAATGAAATCCAATATATCATTAATATATAATAATGAAAAACTGATCATAGAGATCTCATTCACATTACTTTTTGGGGGGAGGCGGGGGTACCGGGGATTGAACTCGGGTCCTTGTGCTTGTGAGGCAAGTGGCAGAACCACTGAGCTAAATCCCTGGCCCCACATTACTTTTATTATAATTTATTACAATACACTGTTATAATTGTATTTTATTATTAGCTACTGTTAATATTTTATGGCAATCAAACCTTGCCATAGGTGTCATGCCTGGCCTGAATGAGACCTTCACAAGTAAAGAGGCTGCTCTCTGTAAACAACAGGCTACTAGGACAGATTACTGTAGATAGGTAAGTTAATTAGATATCTTGTAGGTAGTTAGACAGGGCCAGCCTTAGAGGAGCCAACATGGAGGACAATTGAGTCAACATGAAGGAGAGTCTAGCCAACAGGGAGGACAATCAAGACACATTCACTGAAAGCCAGCATTGTAAAAGAAGAGAAACTACCACACCCACATAGCATGAATAGTAGTGATTGATATTCTAAATAGTTATCAGTCATCTGGTGGGGGACAAAGATCTTTCAAGATCCCTGACCCACCCCTTAACATCAAAAATCCTTGCTCATTCCTTGTGAGCTTGCTACCTCATTGGATCCCCATTTAATCAATATTACCTAAGTGACTATATCTGTGGTAATCTTATTGGTTGTTCATAATTTTGTTCACCTTATGATTTCTCAATGGATCAATATTACCTAAGCAACTGTACTTGCGATCTTACTAGTTGACTATAGTTTTGTCCCACCTTGAACCTGCCTCACCTTGTGGCTTTATCCCATAAAACACTTTTGAGAAGTTGAGGAAGTGGGCAACCCACTTTCCTGTCCCCCTTCTGTCTCTCTTAGCCAGAAGCTATCTTTCTCTCAATAAATTTTTCCTACTCTTAACCTCCTTTGTTCCTAGATTCATTCTTTGATTTTAGAGGACACGAACTTGCACTTTGGATACCTAGCAGGTTTGGGAGTTGCATCTCTTCCCCCTATATCAAGATGACCATAGAGAAAATTTAGGAGAGAGTATACAATTACCCTGGTGCCAAGAAGTCCAGTGATTGTCTGCACACCTGTGCTGCCTGTCCTTGGAACCTCAGTCGTAAACATTGCTTATGATTATAGCCCCCTTTTCAAGTCCTACATATATTTAATTTCTCTCCCAGCTAGCTGCTGATCTCTCTCTCTCTCGCTCGCTCTCTCTCTCTCTGTCAGCCCATCCACACTGATAAAATAAACTTAGCTCTTCCCAGCTAGCTGCTGAAATCTGCCCCTGATTTCAATCTCTATTCACACTTGGACAGGAATAAAGCTTCTTCTCTTACAACATCTGTCCCTGAGTGGCCTCTCACATGCCATTTATAACAATAGGTACGTCTATATAGGAAAAAACACAGTATATGAAGGCCTCAGTACTATCTGTGGCTTCAGGCATCCACTGGGGGGTCTTGGAATATATCCTCTGTGGATAAGGAGGTACTACTGTATTTCTAATAAAAATATGACAGGTACTGGAGGTAAAAACTTTGATACGTAAACTCAAAAGGATGGCCTTTTGACCAAGGCTAAACAGGATATTGTAATAAACAACAGATATTATCACATCACCAAAAGGACAATAGTTAGGAGGAAAATGTTTACAAAATGGAAGAAGCTATATCCATATAGTTTTTATGAACAAAGTAAGGTCAATAAGAAGAGTATTGCCATATAACTACTGAGCCAAATAAAAGGAGACTGTCAGATTGAGCTTAACATAATTGCTAAATAGGCGATTTCCACCTAAATAAATCCAACAAATTATACCTGGATTCTAAGTAAGAATATTGGAAGCGCTTGGTAAACTTTCAACCAAGACTGTGTGTATGTTTGAGGGCAAGGGGTATTATAGAGTAAAAACTCCCGATCATTTTAATTAGCTATATCAAACTGTTTTTTTAATGATCGACTTCTACTTCTGCCCAATTTACCATCTGTCTCCAAACAACCAAATTCAAAAATAAAATGTAAACATTTCAAACAATGATTTTCCAGACTTCCAGACTTTGAACAACAGGCAACAAAGGATAGTGACTTTTAAAGATGGTAGGCAAATGAGATAATCCCTATGATGGCTTCATGCACACTACGCTGCTGTAAGGAAGTTTCCTCAGGGCCAAGGAACTCTGGCAGAGTACTTAGGAAAGCCTACTTTGAGAAGTTAAGAATCTAAGGAGGGTAGGCTGCTCAAACTCAGAAGACAGTCCCAGAGAAGGCAGAGAAAGAGACTGATAGAGGATCCATCTTACATTTTCAGCAGTGTACCAACTGACATGTGTATGTAAGGAAACTACCTGATGATGGAGAACACTATCTGGCACACAGAACCAGGAATAAAAACTGTTCCTACCAGCCAGACCGGAAAATTCATAATTAATGAGGCATTAGGTAGAACTCTCAGAAAGTTCTTGCCTTACTAGTAGGGAATAATTAACCCTCCACTATACCTTGCTCTGGCCTTGTCAAATAAATAAAAGCAAGACTCAAAAGGATCTATCTGTTTTCAAGAGTTTGACAGCCCTTTTGTACTCTTCCACACCTGAATCTGCAGGAGACCATTGTAATCCTATCTTATAAATTCTTTTTTTTTTTTTTTTAAGACAGGGTCTCTCTATGTATTCCAGGGTGACCTTGACTGAACTCACTATGTAGCCCAGGCTGGCCTGCCTGGAATTCACAGCAATCCTCCTGCCTCAGCCTCCCAAGCGCTGGGATTACAGGCATGCTCCACCATGTCCCACTCAAGTATCTTAATTGCACCCTAGAACAAAGCTCTAGAATAATTATAGGAATATGAAAATATCCCAAACAAGGTAAAATCACAAAATCTGTTGATAGAGTTCTCTACCAGACAAAATGGCCCCAGGGGTCCTCTCTCTCTCTCTCCATTGTTCGAGGTAGCCTGGCAGCTCCTTCCTCAATAAAGCCCTGACTGGGGTGCTCCTGTTTTTTTTCACTGGTATCCAATCAAAGATTATCAGGCATGCAAAAAGCAGGAATGTGAACCCATAATGAAAAGAAGAAAATCAATCATTCAAAACTGTTCCAGATGCTAAAATCAGCATATCAGAGTATTAAAAATTATTTTAACTTCATTCCATATGTTGAAAAAATTAAGAAGAGATATGGATCATATGAAAAAAAGACCAAAACTGAATTTATAGAGATGAAAATTGCAATGTCTGAGCAGAAAATTCACTGGATAGGATTAAAGGCAAATTAAACACTGCAGATGGAAAAAATTAGTATATTTAAGACATATGCTGTATAAACTTTCCAAAAGGAATCAGAGAGGAAAAAAGAATCAAAACAAACAAATGAAAATAAACACAGTATCATAACAATGGGTATATTTTTCAAGTGACCAAAATATGTCTTTGAAATCCCAAGGGAAAAGGGGGAGGAAATGAAAAATATTTAGAGATATAGTAATGGCCAAAAATTTTACAGATTTGATTAAAAAAAAAACAACTATGACCTCACTGATTCAAAAAGCCCAACAAAACTTAGCTCAAGAAATATGAAGAAAACTACACCAAACCACATCCTAATCAAATTATTGAAAACCAATGATAGGGTGAAAATATTAAAAGCAGCCAGAGGGAGGAAAAAGGATATGCCACATAAAAAGAAGGAAGAAGATAAACCATAGTAATACTAGTCAAAAGAAGGTTAGAGTGGCTATATTAACATCAGGGAAAGTAGAATTCAGAGCAAAAAAATATATTAAAAAAGGTAATTTCCTAATGACAAAGAAATCAATTAATAAGGAGGATATAACAATTCTAAATATATATTCCGGTAACAAAAGCTTCAAAATATATGAAGCAGAAGCCAAGTGAACTAGCTGGATGTGGTGGTACTTGCATGTATTCCCAGCACTTGAGAGACTGAGATAGAAGGATCCTCACAAGTTAAGAGGCCAGCCTAGGATACATACTGAGCCCAAGACCAGGCCAAAATACATAGTAAGATCCTGTCTCATAAAAACAAAAAAGCAATGAAAGAACTGTAAAGAGAAACAAACCCACAATTACAGCTACTCACAATGAAAGTTATCATTATGTACTGCAAACATGTACTAATAAAAATTAAAAATAAATTTAAACCACGCCTGGTGGCGCATGCACTCAGGAGGCTGAGGCAGGAGGATTGCCACAAGTTCAAGGCCAGCCTAGGGTACATAGTGAGTTCAGGGCCAGTCGGAACTACGAAGGGAGACCCTGCCTCAAAAAACCAAATAAATAAATAAATAAAAATAAATGTAAAAAGAACCTCAATACTCAAAACAAACAATAATTTTTTCTTTTTACAAATGGAATAATAAAAACTCTACCACATAGAAAATTAAAAAATAAAAACTTTAAACAATGGCTTTTTTGGAGAAAAACAATTCAATTCATACAAACTATATTACCAGATCACAGAATTATGTTGTAAATCAAAACCAAAAGATTTTTGGAGAATCCCCAAATACCTGGAAAATAAGTAATATACTTCTAAGTATCTGATGGGTCAAAGAAGAAATCAAAAAGGAAATTAGAAAGTATTTTGAACTAAATGAAAATAAAATCACCACATATCAGAAATTGTAGGATGCCACAAAAACACTAGCTAGGGTAGAAATTTAGAATGATTAATGACTAGATTATAAAGTAAGAAAATTCGTTTTATTTTGGAACCGGGGATTGATCTCAGGACCTTGTGTTTATGAGGCAGGCGGTGGAACCACTGAGCTAAATCCCTGGCCCTAAACTAAGAAAATTCTTAAATCAATGATTTTCAGCTGCCACCTTAGGCAGAAAAAAAGAAGCCCAAAGTAAGCAGAAGAACAAAAAGTTTTCGTATAGTAACTTTTGAAAAGATACATACTTTCCAATTCACTAATCATTGGTGACATTTAAGAGAAGAAATGCCCCTTGTTTAATAGCATCACAAATTTATTCACTTAAAAACACGTTTTTGGGTAGAGGAAATGGAACCCAGTGCTTCACACATGCTAGCCAAGAGCTCTACCACTGGCATACAACCCCAGCCCTATTTATTTTATTTAGTTTTGTTTTGTTCTGTTTTGGTACTAGGGATCAAACTCAGAACCTTGCATTTGTGAGGCCACTGAGTTAAATCCCCGGCCCTATTTATTTTATTTATTTTATTTTATTTTTTGAGACAGAAGTCTCACTAAGTGGTCCAGGCTGGCCTCAAGCTTGTAATCCTACTGCCTGAATCTCCCCAATAGCTGAGATTACAGGTGTGTGCCCCCATGCTTAGCAAAAACACACTATTTTTAATACCTAACCATATATAAGTATGTATACATATATACACACACATAGAAACACACATACAGAAGATAGGGTTTGGATAATTTTCCTTTCTAGACTTTTCTGATATGAAGTTTCAAATGATTTTTCCTAGTCTACCGCCTTCTAAGATTCTTCAAGCAAAACATACTTGCCAATTCAAACAGTATCAATCACCACAGAAAAGAAACCATTAATCCAGCTGACTGACTGACCTGCTAATCCAACCACTTAATATATATTTACTAACAACTTCAAAATGTCAGACTCTATGCTAGGTGCTAGGGATAAAATGATGAGCAAGAAAATAAAACATGATCCATGCTTTCACAGAGGTTACAAACTAATAGGGAAGAAAGCCATTAACACAAACTTTTAATAATTGCTATCAAGGAAAGATGCAAGTGCTATGAAAGGATATGATGAGAGGAAATTACTGAATCAATGAGGACTTAAGAAAGAGTAGAAGCCCAGTGTAGTGAAACATGCCTGTAATCCCAGCACTCTGGAAAGCTAAGGCAGGAGGATCGAAAATTCAAGCCCAGCCTGGGCAATTCATCAACTCAGAAAGATTGAGTCTCAAAATAAAAAAATTTTTAAAAAGGACTGAGGTTGTACCTCAGTGTGAAGGCCCTAATTTCAAACCGCAGTACAAAAAAAAAGAGTACAGACTAATATAAAAAAAAAGTGGGGGCCGTAGGAGCAGCCTATGTGAAAATATTGCCACTTTGGAAGACATTTTGGCAGTTTCTTACTAAACATACTCTTACCATGATTGAGCAATCGTACTCATTTACCCAAATTAATTGGAACTTATATCCACACAGAAATCTACACATGGATATTTAGGTTTAGTCATACTTGCCAAAATTTAGAAACAACAAATGTGTCTTTCAGTAGGCAAATGAATAAACTATGGTACATCTAAACAATAGAATATCGTGTAGCTCTAGGAAGAAATGAGCTATCAGGCTGCAAAAAGAGGAATGAATCTTGGATGTACATTACTCAGTGAAAGAAGGCCACCTGAAAGGCTGCCTATGTATGATTCTAAGTATATAACATTCTGGGAAAGGTCAAACTATGGAGAATACAGAAAAGATCAGTGCTTGCCAGGGGTAAGAGGAAGGAAGGAAGCAAAGAGTCTGTATGATACTTAATGTAGGCTCCTTGACTGTAACAAATATACCACTCTAGTGTAGGATGTTGACAGTGAGAAAGGCCATTCGTGTAAGGGGGCAGAGGGTTTATAGGAACTCTTTGTGCTTCCCACTTTATTTTTCTGTGAACCTAAAATTGTTGTAAAAAATAAGGACTTTTTAAAAAACAAAATAAATACACATAATCCTCCAGGCAGGAGTCTAGCTTAACACTGCTAAAAAGGCCACTTGTCCCAAAAATTGAGGAAAATATTGTATCAGAGTAAAGGGAATTTATTTACTTATTTATTTATTTATTTATTTTTTATTTTTTGGTACTGGGGATCGAACTAGGGTCTTTGTGCTTAGGCAGCAGGTGGTGAAACCACTG